>NC_085005.1:20085255-20107755 GCF_963854185.1 Sardina pilchardus
ATTATATTTCTTGTTGATGTTCATGAAACCTTGCCAGGTGTCTGTAGTACTTTGCTTGGCATTGTACCTAATAACGCCCCTAAGCTGTTCTAAAAGCACTGGCACCTACAGCATCTTGGGGCTTAAGATTGTTATTCAATTCTTTTATTAATCTTTCACACTGTAGTAGACTGCAGCCTCACAAGATCCCTGTGCGTCTTCTACCACCCTGTAGACCAGGGGTCGGCAATTAAGTTTGGCCTCGGGCCAGATATTTTCCAAGCCATTACATAGCGGGCCACAAGTTCACAACCAAAACAATGGCTAATTTAATTAATTAATATCGGAGGAGGTAAAAATGATAGGCGCTCTTGAAATGACAGAGCAGAGACATTCAAGCAGGCTGTAGGCTAGGTTAAATTTGTCGACTGGTCATTGGGGGCGCTATTATATGCCTGTAATATAATATACCACCAGAAAAACATTTCCACGCGTTGCTGTTAGCTGTCAAAAAATGGCACTATGAAAAAATCTGAAGAGAAAAGTTAACAGCGAAAACAGGATATTTAATGATGAATGGGCAGAGAACTATTCATCCTCCCTAATTGTACTATAATGCAAAGCCCACCTGATCTGTAACAACTAACGAGGGTGTCTCTGCATGCGATACAAGACGGCACCACGAAACTAAGCATGCTAATTTAAAGGTTGCGTTCCTAAATAACACGCACGCTGTTTGAAACTCGTGTTTTACTTTTCACAGTTCTATGTGCTTAAATTGCCTGTTTGATGTCAGGCCTGTTTAAAAGAAGTCGTGTTTTAATTATCACCATAAGCCTATGTCCGTTGTTTGAATGACAACACGTGTTCTAGGGACTAGCTTGGAATTTGAGAACCAGCGCTGTCCACTGACTTCATTTGTTTTTGCATGTTGTGCGTTAACGCTGCACCTCGCATGCGTGCTTCTTCACTCGTATTCAGATGAAACAAATATCTAAGCATTTAGATTGCTTGAAATTCTTCTGTTCTGGAAAGTTACGTTTCAAAATAAAGAGCATGTTTGAGACTGGCAGTCCGATTTTTAAAAAGTTTTTTTTTTTTTTTTCATTCTCTGGTTCAAAAGATCTCACGGGCCAGATATTTTTGCTTGCGGGCCGCATCTGGCCCGCGGGCCGCCTATTGCCGACCACTGCTGTAGACTGTAGCATCCTCTTCTTTCTCTGGACTCGCTAATGAGAGGCATTTAGCATGATTACGTTATTGTTGTTATTAATATTATTCAATCATCCTTCATAATGCTTTTTTTTTGCATACTAGCCAATTTTGCTGCCCCAAGGCAGTAAGCATATTTATTAATATGAAAACGAATAACGTTTTCAGAATGGTCAGACCTGCATTAAATGAAATACTGTAGTTTAAATTGAATGATGTACCAGTTTAACCCAGTACAGCTGGGTTGTTGCCATTGCCTGCTTGTGGGTTGTTATGTGCTCCTTCCTTATCGGACTCCTTCAGATTCCCTGTATAGTGTAAACTGTGCCTCTGGCTAGAAGACAGCCTTCAGAGTTGTATTCCTCCTCCTTGTAGCGTGGCTGATATATGTGCGGTTGCGTGACTCGCCAAAACTGTATCGCTTCGTATTTCTCTATGAAATGACCTTCACCGTTTGATAGCTCTCTCCTCTCCCCTCTTCTCCTACGCCTGGCTCTCTGCGTTTGACGTTGCTCTTGACGTTCTGTCTTTGTTTCTTTCTCTTTATTTTTTCTTGTCTTTTATTTTCCCCTCTGCCTCAGTGTTCTTCTGTGCTCAAGGTTACGATGACAACATGTTTTCATCAAAAGCGACCTACATGATAACAATGAACAATAGCAGTAGGCCTAAACAATATTGAAAGGCGAACAGTTACAATGGAATTATTAGTATGGTTCATAGCTAAAGTTTATTGTTTAGTTTTAATCAAACACATTATTTCTTAATATTCCATAGTTATTATTATATCATTGATTGAATAACTTTATTGTTTATTTACTATTCTCCCATTTAGTCATTGTTTATTTTCACTAGGTTTGCTTATTGATACTGTTCTTTTTAGTCGACACTATAGTCTGATCAACTTTTTGAATTTGTTCATTGCTAAATTAATTATTGTATTGTTTGTGTTCGTATGTCGTAACTGTAACATAACCCTATTTGTAACCGTAATCTGTGACCTCTCTCCTGTGTCCAGGAGCTGAAGGAGGAACCGGAGCCCCAGCAGGCTTCCCCAGAGACAGTGCCCAGGCAGGGTGCCTCCTCGGTGGGGGAGCAGCAGCAGCCTCTGGCCCCTGCCCCCGCGTGCCTGGTGGCTCCTCTGCTGGAGCGCTCTGGTCGGGAGACCCCCGTGAGCGTGGACTCCATCCCGCTGGAGTGGGACCACACGGGGGACCTGGGCGGCTCATCCTCCCATGAGGACGACGAGGAAGGGACGTACTACAGCACCCTCTCAGGTGAGGACGAGGAATGACAATGGAGCGCGCGCGCACACACACACACACACACACACACACACGCATATCCTATGGTGGTGCAGCAAGCAAAACACCTTAAGGATAATTTATCCAGCTTCCAGAAATGTTTTTTGTGTATTTCTGTTTGTCTGTGTGTGTGTGTGTGTGTTTTATATGTGTGTGTTTGTGTGTGTGTTTGTGTGTTTTACTTGTGTGTTTGTGTGTTTATATGTGTGTTTTTGCAACTGTTTGTATAATGTCTGTGTGTGTGTGTCTGTCTGTGTGTGTGTGTGTGTGTGTGCATATGCGTCTATACTGTATGTGATGTGTACGCCTTTGACAGCCTTTGGCAACCGCTCTCTCCCTCCAGATGTGCAGGTGACTGAGAGCGCAGATGCGTTCGTAAAGGCCACCGCCCACTCGCTGGGGGAGACCTCGGGTAGGCGCTGCCACACCGCGCCGTGCCCCTGCACCCAACAACCCTCACACACACACACACACACACACACACACACACACACACACACACACACACACACACACACACACACACACACACACACACACACACACACACGCGCACACACACACACACACACACACACCACGCATGCACACACACACACACTGACACACACACACACATGCACAGCACACACACACTGACACACACACACACAGACAGAGTGCAGAGTGGCTGTGGCCTGCATGAACAGCTCTCACTCTCTCACCCCTCCCCTATCAGCCCCTTCGTCCCCACCTAACCTCCTCCACCCACGTTCTACCCCAACTCCTCCATCAGCACTCTTTCTCATTGCACTCTCTCACTCCCTGATGGTGCTCACACACTACATACAATTAAGTAATATGGTGCATTCTCCTCCCTCTCTCTCTCTCTCCCTCCCTCCCTCCCTCTCTCTCTCTCCCTTTTTGCCCAATACCTCCCCTTTTCTATCTCTCTCACTCACACAATCTCTCTCTACATCTCTCTCCCTCTCTCTGCCTCTTCTTCTCTCATCCCTCTCTCTAACCTCCCCATCTCTCATGGTTCCCCCAGGGGGACATGGCGGTGTGGGTTGCCCAGCCCAGAGATGGCTTTGTTGGGGTTTAGAGCGCTCAAAGCGGCTGTAGCTTATGTGGAGCTCTTTACCTACATAAGCCTCCTATCTGTTTAACTGTCAGTACTTACCCAATATTGCATGGGGAGATCAGGTTATATTAATCCATATATATCCCGTGATCCACACTAATAACTGCATGCCGTGCCAAAGCATCCTTTCAGCTGATATTTGATATAATTATTGCCATAACTGCATGTACTGTATCACATTGATATTGTATACTGTATTATCAGTGTATTGTGATAAGAATAATCTAATGAAATATGATTTGTCTTAAATTATGTATTAATGTTCTGTGTTATTGTGTTCATGGAGTGCAGCATTGTTTAACAAATAAGTACATTTGTGTTAATATCATGTTTGTGTTTTTAGATTGTATATAGAATGAAATGAACTTAACCATAATCAAATGAACATCCATCATGGTTCCTGTTAATTGAGAGCAGTGGGGTGCTGGGAGTTGTAGTCTTTAGTAGGCTGTTAGATATGGTTGTTAAATGTGTTTTGATGTGGTTGTGGTGTTGTGTGCGTCAGGTCCAGGCAGGTCCCTGTCTAAGTCTCAGAGCTGGCACTCCCAAGACTCCCAGCTGGACCTCACTGACAGCGCAGGACACACACCCATCCAAACCAGCACGCCGCACAAACACGGATATGTAAGTACACACACACATACACACGGACACACACAGACACAACCTTTTGTTCTTTTCAATTTTTCTGTTCCTTCCCTGTTCCTTCATTATATATACAGTATATATATATATATATATATATATATATATATATATAATATGTTTATATATAATATGTTTATATTTGATTGTACTTTAAACTGTTACTTGAACACCCCAGAGAACCTGCATTGTATACTGTACATAAATGTACAAATATCTGTTGTCCTCTACTGTACATTCATACATGCATCCAGCCACCATCAACATCATCTGTCAAAAGAAAGCTCTACTCCCCACACTGCGCCAGTGGGATTGATCGGTTAACTTAGTGTGTGTGTGTGTGTGTGTGTGTGTGGTTCAGGTGCGTCTGATGTCGGAGTGCAGCGGCAGCATCAAGAGTGTGAAGCGCGTGTCTCTGATCCTGGATGATGAGGAGCAGCAGGAGGAGCAGGGCCTCACTGGACTCACCACTGCAGATAAGCAGTCAGGTGTGTGTGTGTGTGTGTGTGTGTGCGTGTGTGTGTGTGTGTGTGTGTGTGTGAGTGTGTGTCTGTGTGTGTCTGTGTGTGTGAGTGTGTGCGTGTGCGTGTGCGTCTGTGTCTGTGTGTGCGTGTGTGTGTGTGTGTGTGTGTGCGTGTGTGTGTGTGCGTGTGTGTGTGTGTGTGTCTGTGTGTGCGTGTGTGTGTGTGTGTGTGTGTGTGTGTCTGTGTGTGTGTGTGTGTGTGTGTGAGTGTGTGTGTGTGTGTGTGTGTGTGTGTGTGTGTGTGTGTGTGTGTGTGTGTGTGTGTGTGTGTGTGTGTGTGTGCGTATGTGTGTGTGAGTGTGTCTGTGTGTGTCTGTGTCTGTGTCTGTGTCTGTGTGTGTGTGTGTGTGTGTGTGTCTGTGTGTGTGTGTGTGTGTGTGTGTGTGTCTGTGCGTGTGTCTGTGCGTGTGTATGTGTGCTTGTGTGTGTGTCTGTGTCTGTGTGTGTGATTGTGTGCGTGTGTGTCTGTGTGCGTGTGTGTGTCTGTGTGTGTGTGTGTGTGTGAGTGTGTCTGTGTGTGAGTGTGTGTGTGTGTGTGTGGTGTGTGTCTGTCTGTGTGTGTGAGTTTGTGCGTGTGCGTGTGCATGTGTGACAAGCGGTCACAAGCTGCACATTATGTATGTTTGGACATGACTCTGGTCAAATGTGGGCCATGTGTGTCTCGTCACGTAGTATCACGTCAGTCGAGCAGACACACACTCGCCCCTTTCTGACTATAAAACAGAGTAGGACAACTTAACACCAGGGACCGTTTTAATTCATTTTGATTTCATTTTAATTGCGCCAGTTAATCCGGTCATGATGTGGTCATGTTTGAAGTGGAGAAAGGGGCTTGTTTTAATGTCGCGCAGCTGCTACGAGGCATCTCTTGAAAGTGAGCCACATGCTGACATGATCACAGACCTGTCTGTTTGTGGTCTGTGACCTCAGTCAGTGGTTTTACAGCGCTGTGTGTGCATGTAAACAGTGCCATCGTATATCAGACCAACCACTGATTTGTGTCTTTATTTGTGCAAAAAAAGCACACATGTTCTGTCTGTTATGAGATGGATGGGATATTATTTTTCCGACAGGAAGTGGCTCTCAATATCTCTCCTCTCTCATCTCACTCCATTTTCTCTTCTTCGCATTTCATGTCTTTTCTGTCCATTCTGGTTTTTTGCCTTTTTTTTAAAAAATTCTCATAATTTCTATCCTCTTTTCGTCCCTTCTTTCCTCTTTCCATTCAACACTTCTCCACCTTTCTCCCTCTTCTTCTTTCTCCTGCCATTCCACCCCTCTATCTTATCCTCTCTCATCCCTTTTTTTCTCTCCTCCTCTCCTCTTCTCATCTCCTCCTCTCAGGAGTGATCGAGCGCTGGGAGCTTCTACAGGCGCAGGCCATGACCCAGGAGCTGAGCAGCCAGAGAGACCCCCAGCAGCTGACCTCTGACCTCAGCGACATCACTTCCTGGCTGGGCCAGGTGACGCCCGAGCTGCAGCAGCTGCAGAAGCCGGAGCCGGACGCCACCATCGAGGCCATGGAGGCCAAAGTCCGGCAGCTCAAGGTACGCCATTACTATGTCATTAGTATGATTCGCACAGAATCAACACACAGACTTAATGATAATTCTCCATTCTGACTGTCATAGTTGCACAAGCTTAACTCTCCCCATGCCCATCGCTGACTGATATCTTTCTCTGTCTGTCTATCTCTGTTTCTCTGTATCTATCTCTGTATCTCTTTATCTATCTCTGTATCTATCTATCTATCTATCTATCAATCTATCTATCGATCTATCTATCGATCTATCTATCTATCTATCTAACCATCTGTCCATCTATCCTCCCTTTGCTGTGTAGGAGATGCAGAAGACCTTTGCCCGCTACAAGGCCATGATGCTCTCCCTGAACCTGGGAGGCCAGCAGCTCCAGCAGCAGCAGCAGCTTCATCAGCAGGGTGGCAAGGGTGGCAAGGGTGGCAAGGGTGGCGAGTGTTCGGGCGAGGGTGGCGCGGAGAGGCCCGAGGGCCCGGAGGACCTGGGGCGGCTGCAGGAGGACCTGCGCTCCATGAACCAGGGCTGGACGGAGGCCTGCTCGCGCCTGGAGGCCTGGGAGAGCAGCCTGCGCACCACACTCATGCGCTGCCAGGTAGGCGAGCCGCACTGGAGTGTTTACCACACCACAATTGGCCGGGTTTCCCAGATTTGTTAAGAAGCTCTTACTAAGTGCTAAGAACTTCTCAGGAGCGTTCTTAGAACATTCTTAGAGCGCTCCTAAGAATCTCTTAGCACTTAGGAGTTTCTTAACAAATCTGTGAAACCCGGTCAATGTCTAGAGGAAAACGTGTTGGCGTATCATAGATACATATCGGGCTTTACATATTGATTGATTGATTCATTCATTCACTGAGCCAGTGTGCTCTCAGGTGAGGTTTAATGCACTGAAAAGTTACAGTACACTGTACATACAGGCCCTGTCAGTCAGTCTATTAATTAATTAATCAATCAATCAGTCAGTCAGTCTTATTGAGAATCAATCAATCTTATTTATTTATATATTTTATTTAGTTTAAAGCACTTTGAATGACCATTGTGTATGATACTGGGCTAAGTTGACTTTGAATTGACTTTGAATCAATCAGTCAGTCAGTCTGTCAGCCAGACAATTCGTCAATCAATCAGTTAATCAATCAATCAGTCAGTCAGTCAATCAATCAGTTGATGGCCCTCTCACTCTTTGACCCCTGACCCCTGCCCTCTGCCCTCAGGAGTTCCATGAGACGCTGCACGCCCTCCTGCTGTGGCTGGCCCATGCGGACAGCAGGCGCTACACGGTGGACATCCGCGACGAGGCCACCTCGCTGACCGCCCTGCGCGACCACATGGCCACGCTAAAGGTAACGGGCGATGTCCAGTCCAGGCGCCAACAACTGTACAGTCGGAGGTGGACATTCCTTGTCGCAGAAAGTAAAAGTCCTGCCATTTAATCTCTCTACCTGTGCACTTAAATGGACACTTCACCGATTGGCATTAAGCTTTGTATCTTTAGAAAACCAGTCATGTTTTTGAATGGTCGTGCATCATTCCCTCAGTTTGCCTTGAGACGGGAGAAATACGGATTTCAATGATGGACTTCCTGCTTTCAATGATGTAAAAATCATAATTTTTTTTACATCATTGAAAGCAGGAAATCCTATTCATGGGTTTCATTGAAATCCGTATTTCTCCCGTCTCAAGGCAAACTGAGGGAATGATGCACAACCATTCAAAAACATGACTGGTTTTCTACAGATACGAAGCTTAATGCTAATCAGTGAAGTGTCCCTTTAATAACAAATTATATCACTGGTGATATAATTATACTTAAATCACAAATGATATCACTAATGATCTGATCTACCCGGCTGCTAATTAGGATGAGCTGGTTTACTAAATGGTTGGATAAAATACTTGGCAGGACTTTAACTTTCTGAACCTGGGATGTCCACCTCTGTGTACAGTACAGTTCAATATACTGAACATAGCAACAAAGTATACATACTATGACTATGTACTGTATATACTGCAGGTCAAAAAGCATCTTTGATTTGGACAAAAGTATATGCCAGGGACTGTAAACATAAACACAAACATACACCCTCTATAATAACCTCTGATATGTACAACAGTGTCCATACACCTCCTGAACTAGTTGTTCTGTTTATGTGTTGTATTTCATAATATTGGTGTCAGCAGCACACTTGGGTTTCTAAAAACACATCCTGCATCCTGTTGATGGCTTTGATGACTGTTCTGTTCCTACTCTAAGCCCGGGCACTGAGAGTGAACATTTTGCATATCTGATCCAACCAACCACTCGTGTCCTCTTTCTTTCTTTCTTTCTCTCTCTCTCTCTCTCTCTCTCTCTCTCTCTCTCTCTCTTTCTCTCTCTCTCTTGCGCGCGCGCTTTCTCTCACACACTCTCTCTCACATTCTCTCTCTCACACACACACTCACTCTCTCTCTCTCTCTCTCTCTCTCTCTCTCTCTCGCGCGCTTTCTCTCACACACACACTCTCTCACATTCTCTCTCTCACACAAACACTCACTCTCTCTCTCTCTCTCTCTCTCTCTCTCTCGCGCGCTTTCTCTCACACACACTCTCTCACATTCTCTCTCTCACACACTCTCTCTCTCTCTCTCTCTCTCTCTCTCTCTCTCACTCTCTCTCTCTCTCTCTCTCTCTCTCTTGGCACACACTCCTGGCCTCGTCCACGCACATGTGGCTCTCTCGCTTCTCTTCCATCCCACGCTTCCTCGAGGGGGGAAACCGTACGTGCTCCCTTTCCATGTACTGCAGCTTATTTTTCTCTGAAACATCATTACTTCTGTTTGACATGCCTCCTGCCTGAGTCAACCAGCGCCGTAATAAGTAAAAAGAGGGGTTTTTTTTTTTTCCGAGTAATGAGATTTGTTCAGTCATCCTGCTCGCGACCCCAATGATGATGATGTTCCATTGCTCAGAATTTATTGAGCCACTCGACTGTTGCCCAGAACGACAAAACTGTACGGCAGTGGTCAGCACCTGTGTTTACACTCCACATCAGTGAGGAGGGGAGGGGAGGGGAGGGGAGAGGAGAGGAGAGGAGAGGAGAGGAGAGGAGAGGAGAGGAGAGGAGAGGAGAGGAGAGGAGAGATCTGAAGCATCTCTGCCTGTCTTCAGTTCAATTCAATTCTTGAACTTCACCTTGGGGATCAATAAAGTATCTATCTATCTATCTTATAAAAAATGTCTCCATGAAATGAGAACTGAAGATGTGGTCTTAAAGCAGATGTGGTCTGGAGGTTTACGCAGTGGTTCTCCGTCTAGCCTATTCCCTGCCTGGTGGATGCCGATTGCAGGTGTTTTGGGGGGCCAAGCAGTGAAGCTGTGAAGGCGTGCATTTGTGTCTTAGTGCTCTTCTTATTATTATTCCTCCGCCATGGAAGTCTATGGCAGCCTATAGAACCGTCTGGTAAAAAGTTGTGCATTCACACACGTAACTTTTGACCCGTTGGTCCGATTTTCGAAAATCCGCCATTTTGGATTTTAGCGAAAGTGAAACAAAATTTTCACAGGTCACAAATTTTGTCTTATTTACACCAAACTTGACGTACATCATCTTCAGACTAAGCCTGAAAAAGCGCATTGGGTTTTTTCTTCTTTGAAGTACAACCGTTTTCCCATAACAGCCAATTTGGAGGCAAAGCCGGCAAACAGGATGTGAGCTCATATCTCGGCAACCCTTGCATGTACAGTATCAAAAGCCAAACTTTGTATGTGGACTCATGAAATCTGACCTGAACTTATCTGAGTTCACTGGAATGGAAATGCATAGAATTGAATCGATTCGAATCGAATCAAATCAATTAAAATTCAACCAACCTGACATTACCTGAATTACCTGAATGTAATGTTTTGCCGTGTGTGTGTGTGTGTGTGTGTGTGTGTGTGTGTGTGTGTGTGTGTGTGTGTGTGTGTGTGTGTGTGTGTGTGTGTGTGTGTGTGTGTGTGTGTGTCTGTGTCTGTGTCTGTGTGTGTGTCTTGTGCCCAGGGCCTGGAGGAGGAGCTGCGTGAGCGCCAGAGGCAGGTGGGCTCTCTCCAGGAGCTCACGGCCCAGCTGCTCCCGGAGGCCAGCGCGGAGGACAGCATCGAGGCCCGCGAGAAGCTGCACGTCATCGGCAACAAGCTGCGGCTGCTGCTGCGCCAAGTGGGCCAAGACCTCTCCACCGTCCAGAAGCGACTGGTGAGACTCGCCCGCTATTTGTTTGTTTGTCTGTTTGTTTTACTTGTTTGTTTGTTTGCATACTTGATGGGTGGGCCAGGACCTCCACACCATGCAGAGGAGACTGGTGAGACTTACTTGTTTGTTTGTTTCTTTGTTTGTTCGTTTGCTTGCTTGCTTGCTTGATTATTTGCTTGTGTGTGTTTGTCAATGTACAATTTTTTTTTCATAGATCTGATTATGTAGAGGTTTTTTTTTTTGTAGAGTTTGAAATGTGCCTATATAGGTAGTTAGCGCAACCCAAAGGAGGACATAGACATTTCAGGCAGCGGTTTTGAAGCACCAGGGCTCAGGACTTTGGTTTTTATGTCTGTCTTTCTGTAGACATTTGAGATTTTCTGGCTGGATTGTTACATTAGAATGACACTGTGTGGCACTAATATCAGCTCAGAGAGTCGGTAATGATTGAACAGGTGGCAGAATGGATGCATCAGTAATGGCAGAGGATCCAGAGAAGCCTATATAAAAAGCACTCAGTGAACTGACCTCTCCCAAATAGCTTCTTTTTTTCCCACGGGAAATGTCTTCAGATGATAATGATTCTGAAAGACATTCATAACTGTGGAGCTTTTCAGTGAAATGGTGTGCCACCCTTGGGCTTTTTTCGAAGTATTAAAGAGAACCTATGCAGGATTGGCAATTTCATTTTAAGTTTCGGTTTCGTTTTTCACTTTCGCTCGTTTTATTGCATATTTCTCTGCAGAGCTTCCCCGACAGCTTTAGCGTGTATATTTATACATAAATATATAAATTGCAAGTGTGGTTCTTCTTGTTCTTTATGCGTCAGCCTTCCAGATGTAAACAGGGAACGATTGTCTCCTGAACAAACTGCAAGGTTGCAATAGTGGATAGGGACACTGGGGGCGGGAGGAAATATTACTGTTCTAAAACTTATCAGTCGATCAAAACAACGATTTCTAAGCGATTTTATGACTATGAAAAAGTTGCATAGGGTCTCTTTAAGATCGGAAAAGTTTCTGTGAGGAGTCAAAGCCTTAGTTTGTCAAAGCCTCTTGTTTGGGGTTGTTCAGACAGGGGACAGTGTTTGACTTCAGTCAAGGAACTCTAAAGCTTCTTGTTGACTGGTCTCACTGCTATGGTGCTAATAGAGGCCAGTCTTTTGACTTCAGTCAAGGAACTCTAAAGTGTCGATTTGATTGGTCTCACTGCTACGGTGTGTGAAAGTCACTCTTGCATCTGCTACAGTTCACACTAGCAGTGTAGAATAATGCACACATGCAGACATGCCCATTTCTGCCGGTCTCCCTGGGACTCAAGAAGCAGCAGCTAACGCCATGCAGCAGTAGATAGATAGATAGATAGATAGATAGATAGATAGATAGATAGATAGATAGATAGATACTTTATTGATCCCCAAGGGGAAATTCAAGAGCCACAATTCAGTAGCCACAAAGCCAGCAGCCGCTTCAAGCAAAAACATAAAAAAAAGTTTTTTTTTAAAAGCTGAGCCAGTAGTGAGGAACATCCAGGAGCTGTAGTGTAAAAATGTGGAGGATTGATGTGAAACTATTGAGTTTCTATATTGGACAGTGCTGCTCCTGGGGCCCCTATAATAGCCAAATAGCTGTCTTCTCTGACAGGGTTTCTGTTTGTCACACTAAACGTGCCCTTGTAAATGGTTGCAGGACTCGGCTGAATCGCCACATCAGAGCAGGCAGCTGGCAAGAATCCCGGGATCGAAGGTAGGTGCACCGCACGAGCCCTCAAAGCCATCAGCAGTTATCCACTTACAGTTAATTTCCGTCTGTCGAGAGTGGAAAAAAACACCACTGTCAGGGAACAGAGGTGCCATCAGAGCAGTGTTCCACAAGCTTGAAAGACTAGCGCTAGCGTCGAGAGATATATGGCTAATGTTCACCTCAAATCTCGGTTGAGAGATAAAGAGCACCACTGTGGAGATACTACAGTAAGTGTGTAAAGTATAGACAATCCTCGAGCAGTTTACAAACAGTTTTGCAGCTCTTGGTGTTTTCTGCATGTTGCCTAAAGTGTTCATGTAGAGAAGGACAGAATCAGAGCTCGCTGTCTATTAATTTTTGAATCAGTATTTGTTGTGTTGACGTGCTGTAAGCAGCGTGATTGACAGGCCTGTCTTCCATTTCCTGTAGGATTCCCCATCGGAAGCAGGAGGCAAACGATCGCCAACAGGCAGCAGGTGAGACTCCACCAGCCCAGCATGGCACACGGACACACACACACACACACACACACACACACACGGAGCTGAGACACATACACACACACGCATACACACACACTCATACGGGCATACGGGCATAAACACACACACACACACACACACACACACACACAAGCAAATCACATACAACCACCACACCAATGTGCCTCACAGAAAAAAAAAAAGTTTTTTTTCTCTGTGTAAGTAAGTAATTAAGACTGTGTGAATTCCATTGCCTACAGAAATGGTCACTTCATACCCTAGACTTTAAGTTGGGTTGATGCCCAGGGGACCCTGGTTCGTGTCCAGCCTGAAGGCATTTGCTGAACCCACACTCCCCATCTCTCTCTCCCACTCATTTCCGGCCTTCTCTCCACTGTCCTGTTAGTAAAGGCATGAAAAGACCAAAAATAAATCTGTAAAAAAAACAAAAACAAGAACATTTGAGTTGATACCATTTATAAACCCATGGGGCTGTAATTATATTTTGATGTGATTATGGTTAATATGACTTAATTTCTGTGTGTGTGTGTGTGTGTGTGTGTGTGTGTTTGTGTGTATTTTTCATGTAGTTATTTAAATGGCATGACCTTATGTGTGTGTGTGTGTATTTTTCCTGTAGTTATTTAAATGGCATGACCTTGTGTGTGTGTGTGTGTGTGTGTGTGTGTGTATTTTTCCTGTAGTTATTTAAATGACATGACCTTATATATATGTGTGTGTGTGTGTGTTTTTCCTGTAGTTATTTAAATGACATGACCTTATATATATATATGTGTGTGTGTGTGTGTGTGTGTGTGTGTGTGTGTATGTTTACAGTATGTGCATCATTTCCATCTATAATTATTTCACCATTTCCATACGCGTTCCTCTGTCTCCTTCTCCCGGCTGTGTATCAGGGTGGAGAAGCGCGAGCCGTCCCCCCAGCGCTCCTTCTTCCAGCGGGTGCTGCGCGCCGCCTTCCCCCTGCACCTGCTCTTCCTGCTGCTGCTGGTGCTCGCCTGCCTGGTGCCCCTGTCCGAGGACGACTACAGCTGCACGCTCGCCAACAACTTCGCCCGCTCCTTCTACCCCATGCTGCGCTACACCAACGGGCCGCCGCCCACGTGACGGGCGACATGAGACACACACGTGCACACACACACACACACACACACACACACACACAAGCACACACACAGAGAGACTGAAGCACATCATGTATGATGTGGGTGCTAGTGTTTTTGGAACCGTTGTTATCTGAGGATGGTTTCAGCTGCACGGTCCCCAATAACTTCACCCGACTCCATCCATCTGAGGATATTGTGCAACACCAGTGACCCGCTGCCTATGTTCCATGCACTCACACACATGCACACACACACACACACACACACATATACTGTTATATTATATAATGCAAAACAATGATCTGATACACACAAATGTAGGCTGACTCTGAGGCACACATAATAGTACTGGACACACGTACACACACACACACACACACACACACACACACACACACACAATGACCAATTGGCTGGCCTGCTTCCAAAGCTGACCCATCCATTCTCTCTGATCTCTCCAAAGGGAGAGGGAGAAAATGCCGCTACTGTCCCAAAAAAATAGAGAAAGAGAAAGAAAAAAAAACTATTTTTAAAACATCTGTTATTTATGAATTTATGAAAAATTATGATTTTTTGTACTATTTATTCCCGGAGAGATAAAAAGAAGCCATACTACTGAATGAATTTTGATGTAACATTTCCTCTGAGACACTTTGTGAAACTTTGGCTGAAATTTTCTAACAATTAATGTGCAAGATATAGCAAAGCTGATTTTCTGTTTGTTTTGTTTTATTTGGTTTTTGTAGCTCCAGTTAACTTTTTTCCTAAATCATGATGGGGCAATTGCTCTGTCGCTAGTTTGGAGTTTAACACGGTTTTAAACTCGGTGGTGACGCAAGAAGTCACGTGACGACTTAAGCTCCATTGCTGTGTCATATGCACCTGTGGTTTAACCTGCTGCTGCGTTTTACCTTGATCTCAATTGCTGTGTCTTCAAGGGAATTCAAATCACCCACTAGAGGGCGCATTTAATGCGTGTTAGTCTAATCTCGGAAAGGACATGGTTTTGCGGTAGACTAAACCATAGTTTGCAGGATAGCAAGATAGGTGACAGCTTACGCTTCATAAACCGACACATACACACACTGTTGGCTAGTTTGGACTTATTACACAGTAGGCTACAATAAAGGCTACAAGATAGCAGTTGCTTAAGTTGGCAAATGCCTAACTACAAATGTACAAAGAACGAGTAGGCCTATTCGTAAAATAGCCTAACGCACGGTAGATCGTACCATCAACCCTCGATTATGGTCTTTATTTAGGCTACTTAGGCTGCGCAAAGCATTTATTTGAGGCAGACTTCCAGGCAAGAACTTTTGTTACCTGCGTTTTATTGTGAGACCAGAGAGACATGCGTTTTGTTAGCGGCACCGGCAGGCTATTAAAAGCAGTAGTTTTCAGTTTAGTTTGGGGTTTAATTTACTTTTTGACTGTTTGGTGATGTTGCTAAATGTAGAGACTGATGGGCACTGAAATATTATTATATTTGAAGGTTCACTATTACGTTTCATGTCGTTGAAAGGGATTTCCACCCGCTGTTTGCGGGAGGCGCTTTCATTCATTCAATGACTGAATAGAATATGTAAGGGATAATCAAAGACGCGCCGTGCGTTTATAGGAAAATAATGCACGTTCGAAGTGGTAATAGGGACCCGACGCCGCAGGCGGAGGGGACTTTACACTTCGATATAAGTGCATCATTTTCCTAGAAACGCACAGGGCGCGTCGTTGATTATCCCTTACATAGAATAGAATAGAATAGAATAGGTACTTGTTTCATCCCGTGAGAGAACCAACCAACCAGCGGCGCTCGGGGAGCAGTATGATTTGAAAACGTCTGCCCCTATCCGACACACTAACATGCATTTCACAGGCATTAAAGACAGTTGTGACATTATGTAGCCTACACCGCACAGATGCATTTTGCCTGGCCATGGTGTAGTCCTGTTTAGGCTGACAAAATACGTAGCCTAGTCCCACATGGATTCGTAAAGGCTGGAATGCGCACGGAGCCATGGAATGTGGGTTTAGTGCCCAGCATAATTTGTCCATAGTTGGGCTGAAGTGTGGCGATTAAAAGGCTTATTTTTGCTCCTCCGTGTAATGTTCTATTTAATTCGTGACAATTGATTGATTGACTGATTTAATGTTATAAATAGCATAGCCTACTGGATAAGATTTCAGATTTCCACAAAAGTAGCCTAGACTATTTCATGATATATTTCAACATTATTTGCGTTTTATTAAAATGTACTTTACATTTCCAACGTGTTTTGGCACTTAGAGCGCATTTAGCCACAAGAGTCATAAAAAGTATCCCGTCAAAATCCTGAAATGCGTTAAGACTGTTGAATTACGATTGCATCTGCTGGGGTAAAACTCAAAACAGCGTACTTCCGGCTTCCAGGCAGTTTAACCCCAGTAACTAGGAATCAGCTGATCCTGTCTCATTTCTGACACAGCAATCACGTTAAACTTTGTGCGCAGCTGCGTGTTAAACTCCAAAACCTCCGTTTTAAGGAGCACGGTTTTAAATCGTAGCACAGCTAGCACAATGCTAACTGACAGAGCAATTGGCCCGATATGACCTGAAAAAAACAAACATTATTTTGTTGTAATGTTTTAGTCATGAAACAAGCACAGTAAGAAGTTCTGGTGTAATTATTTGATTTTATTTTGCTTGATATGTTTTTGGAACTACAGTGCCTGCTTTATACTCTGCTGTAGATTCTATAATATGGACGTGTGTTGAGAAGTTACAAAAACATCTCGGGGCCACTGGAGAATAACTACGATCTAGTGATAAACAAGGACAAGAAAGAAACGCACGACTTACTCATTTTATTCTCTTAGCCGCACTGTTTGTCACATAATTCAGTTTTATTCTGTTGTTTTAACTCGTTACTTCACATGGATCTTGATATCTTTATCCATGTTTAAAATGCTGAGTTACTGCCGCATTTGAAAGCAGTGACTGAACGGTCGAGGTTGGTTTCATATTTGATGTATGACTGTTTTCGTAGTGTAAATATTTCCTTGGTGACCAGGGCATCCTTGATGCCATGGTCATCACACACACATAGATGACTTTTGATTGTCTATTTATGAGAGCAATTGGTGTGTGTCCAACCGCTGACAATAAACATGGTTTGTCATTTTCAATTTGTCAGACCTTCATTGTTTATGGAGCAAAGTTCACATCTCACAAAGATCCAGAATAACGATGTGAACGTTTAAGTAACTTACACAACACATCGTCACTACTGTAATTAAAAAAAAAAATACTTGGTCTCAAAAAAGATACAAGAAAGGTTTCTAATTTCATTCCTGATGGAAAAATTTGACAACCACAACAACACTGAGTCACCAACGTTCTTTCATGGATTTTAATATCACAAGTGTGTTTCCTTTCGGACAGGTTCACCATAACCTTGACATTTAAAGCGTTCACATTACACATTTAAAAGCCTGATTACATTAGTCCCCTTTGAGGGTAGAAATCACTGCTTAAGAAGAAGAGAGAGAGAAAGAGACAGGGGTCATGAATACAATTACTAGAAAAGACACAAGTGTACAAATCTGTGATACTAGATTCTTTGGAACAGCTCACTGAACAATAAAAAATACATTTAATTCGGTAAGGAAATGCATTATTGAATTTAAGGCATTAATCAAAAGCCTTACAGGCTGCAATGTTTTAAGTTTTTTAATACATTCATTCATTCATTGAGACAGGATTTAAGCTGCAAATGGCTACAAACAACCCTCGTCTCGTTAATCAGCAACTGTCCAGTGCAGTGTGAGTGTGTGTGCTAGATCCCATCGTGCTTCTCTGGGCCTGTTGACCTATTTAAACACACACACGCATGCACACACAACACACACACACACACACACACACACACACACACACACACACACACACACACACACACACACACACACACACACACACACACACAGACACAGTCCTAACCTCAGTCCTTTCGGAGTCCCTCTCTGTGTCAGGCACTCAGTAGTCAATGTTTATCCTGGGCTTGCCACTAGACAGATTATGTAATGTTCTTGTTGTTATCCCCATAGGATTCGTGGAGATCCTTGGTGCTAGCAGTGAATTGATTGTGGTGTGCGTGGTTTGGATTTCATACTGTACTTCCAAATTGGTCATTTTTATGAGTAAGGTATAAGTTGCAGAAAAGGTCCTCGAGGGAGAAACTGAAAACACCCAAACCCCACCCCAACACTCCGGAAAAAAAAGTGCAAACGTACGACGGTGCAAACATTTGGTGACTGAGAAACTGGTGAGACAGGATGGACTTCTACAGTGAGCAAAAACATTGATGAATAATCACAGCACAGGATGCTGAAGTGAAACGAGTAAGATGAAGATTCTGGAGGTCACGAAAGATTCATTGGATGATTTTTTTGCAGGGAATCTGAATCCCCCCCCTCCAAAAAAAAAAATCACAAATGTTGTGCAAAAGCACGCCAATTTCATTGGACATCATTAAGGCTGAAACATCACTTGAGTGACAATTTGCTAAGAGCACAGTTGCATCAACTCTTTTTTTTCTCCCTTACGGTTTTTACTCACAGAATGAGTTCTGCTGGTTGCATTCACGGTTAAATTACAACGTTTGCCGGTAGCTGGGAAACCTCGAGAGGCCATTGGCATTATATTTATCATTGTTCTTCCCAAAACAAGTTCTACTAAGTTTCCACATGTCGCTGTGCATATACTGCGTTAAGTCCTCATGGGACCATGTGGTTGTGCTTTGTCCACAATTTTTTTTTTTTTAAAATGGTGGTTTAAGCGAAATCGTTCAAGTCTACCCAACTGGTATGGGCTGAGTCCATAGACTGTACACAGAAGGCAAATATCACATGGCCACTAGAAGTTCTTTTCTTTTTTGTACAAAAACACATGACATAGAAGGCACTCAAATGCCCTTGTTTTTTCCCCTTCTGTTTCTTCCATCGCATTATAAGAGCCAAATAGAACAAAGTTAAAAAAAAAAAAAAACAATCAAACAAAAAAAAACAATCCAAATGAATCCCACTTTTCAGGAATGTTCTCCTGGAATTTTTCCAGATATTACAGCTTCAGAAGTCCATCCCCCACCCCCATCTGTCCCCGACACCCCCCCCCCCCCAGCCCCCACCCTCCCAGAAGGAATTTCTGGGCCCAGTTTCCTGAGATTAGTTTTATACAGAGTGCAGTTTCAAAAGTCACAAGTCCAATGTCAAGGGTCAAAACCTGTTTGGCACGTGATTCAGGCAGAACTTCCTTGTACGTACGGCATACAGCGGTCAGCGACACTGTCCCTCATCTCGCTAGCCATCTCCTGAAGCTCTTAGTCCATCTGCGCTCTAGGACAGGTCCGACTTCAAGGCTGCCAGAGAAAGAGAGAGAGAGAGAGAGAGAGAAGGAAAATGAGACATGGAAAGAAAAGGAATCAGAAATACAACAGAGCATTGCATCCATCTCTCTCTCTCTCTCTCTCTCTCTCTCTCTATTTTTAATTTCAGGAAAAGAATACAATGATCTCCATCCTCTACGAAATCATGCAATTTCATAGAGGATCATTTCCTGGTGATGCATTCTCTCATGACATTGCGGTGTCTCGAGCAGAGAACACAAATTACTTTGTTCCCATGGCAGCAGCGATGGCTCGGAACTCGGCAACCAATGCCCCAGAAATTGATCTAATGCTACGACACATGCAACCCCGATTGGTACGGACAGCGCATATGAGTCTATCCTGAACAAAATGCATTCATAAATATACGCATTGACCTACAAAAGAGTGCTGAAGTGTCCTAACAAATGTGTGCTGAAGTGTCCTAACAAAAAGTAAATTATTTTTTTTATATATAGAAATGACTGAATTAATAAGTCCTGACACATCTCTGATACATCACATATTTTTTCTTCACAGGAATTGAACACACAATAACCTATCTGCTTTATCTGTGCATCACCACATAAACAAACACACGTGGGCATTCATGCAATTTTACTGGACTGTACTCAAGTATATGACACAGGGAGAGAAATGGAGGAAATAAACAGACATTGGAATTGGTGAACTTTTCCTGTCACCGTCCATCACAGACTGACTGCAACAAACAACTCTGTACAAGACTTGTAGAGCACCTTCCCTACTACTGCCATCACCCTCATGACCAGTTGATCAGCATCCAGCAGCTCCTACTTGGTCACAGTTACACCTACCTAGCACATTATATCAATCCTCATTATCATTTACACTATTTATATATATATATATACCCTCTCCTCCAATATATATACTGTATACTGTATGTATGTATGTATGTACTTTATGTGTGTGTGTGTGCGTCTATATACATATCTTTATATCTTGCCCCCCCCCCAACTCCCAACTCCAACTCCAGTTTAAAACCAAGTTAAACTCCAAACTAGCGACAGAGCAATTGGCCCAATATTATCATATTTTTTTGTTGTTGTTATTGTTTATATTGTTATAGTTTGTTGTTATTGTCAATATATTTTCTTGAGTGCCATGAAAGGTGCCCCAAATACAATTTATTACTATTTATTATTATTACAGTTATTATTATTATTATTATTATTATTATTATTATAAAAGAGTATATTTTCACTGTCTTTTTACTGTATGCCAAAGTGACACCAAATTCCTTGCCTGCGTGAACATACTGGAATGGCGAATATAAAAGTGATATAACCAGACCTACCGAACTCTGAAGGGTCTCTGTAGTCCTCCACCCCAGGGTGGGGCCAGAGTGTCCTGGGGCAGGAGAGGGGGCCGGGGGTCCTGGGGGGGTCCCTGGTCAGAGGTGTGGGGGCCAGGGGTACGGGCAGCCGAGAGCTGTGCATGACGTGCGCGTCCAGCATCTCCAGGAGCAGGTCGTAGACCGGCACCATCTTCTTCATCTTCATACAGTGCAGGTGGTCCATGCCTTTGTTGCTGCACAGAGAGGCGCAAGTGTAGGGCGACCAGGTGAGAACGGGGGACATTTGTAACCGGGTGGAGGTGGGTGAGTTGATGGGGTGACGGACTAAATGTCATTAGCCCTATGAAAAAGGCCATTCTGCAATAACTGCATTTTGACAGTGCTTTAACAGTGCGTGCAAATCAGGCCTTTCCATAACACTTGTAATGCTAATGGAAAAAAAAAAACGTTTATAAATTAAAATGTCGGTTATTAAGAAAACACAATGATAGTGTTGTCGCAGCTTTGTGTAATCGAGACATCAGCAACATAAGTCATTTTATGCATGTGACCAATCACTCCTTCTCGTGGCTGCCTGCACTCACTTCCCCTGTGCTCACGGCCACAGCTTGACTCTTGCATGTCTTCCTACAGTACCCTCTACTCCCGATTTGTTCCTACCCTCTCCTACCGATATCTTCCTACCCTCTCCTCCCAATATCTTCATACCCTCACCTCCCGATATCTTCCTACCCTCTCCTCCCAATATCTTCCTACCCTCTCCTCCCGATATCTTCCTACCCTCTCCTCCCAATATGTTCACACCCTCTCCTCTTGATATGTTCCTACCCTCTCCTCCCGATATGTTCCTACCCTCTCCTCCCGATTTGTTCCTACCCTCTCCTCCCAATATCTTTCTACCCTCTCCTCCCGATTTGTTCCTACCCTCTCCTCTTGATATCTTCCTACCCTCTCCTCTTGATATCTTCCTACCCTCTCCTCCCAATATCTTCCTACCCTCTCCTCCCAATATCTTCCTACCCTCTCCTCCTGATATCTTCCTACCCTCTCCTCTTGATATCTTCCTACCCTCTCCTCACAATATCTTCCTACCCTCTCCTCCCAATATCTTCCTACCCTCTCCTCCCGATTTGTTCCTACCCTCTCCTCCCAATATCTTCCTACCCTCTCCTCCTGATATCTTTCTACCCTCTCCTCCCGATTTGTTCCTACCCTCTCCTCCTGATATCTTCCTACCCTCTCCTCTTGATATCGTCCTACCCTCTCCTCTTGATATCTTCCTACCCTCTCCTCCTGATATCTTCCTACCCTCTCCTCCCAATATCTTCCTACCCCCTTCCTACCCTCCCGCTGCCTGCCGAGGGATCTGTGTTTCTTAGTGGCGTTTGTTCATCAGGTCCCGGCACACCGGCCTGGGCCTCCATGTTGTGAATGAAAATAAGCTCATCATCAATTCGCTAGATAGGCTACAATAGGGGCTGCGGCAGCCAACGAGCAGCCCACTTCAGGATGACTCAACCGCCACAAACAGTTTGTAATGTTCTATCAGACAATAACTACTAGAGACTCTGCTCTGGTGGGCCTATAATGTTCGGGACAATACGGGCAGGATACGAGATTTGGGACAACTGCTTGGACTTCGGCATTGTCACAAATCTTTTGGGATGTCACCATAGACGAGGGCAGAGAGAGAGAGAAAGAAAGAGAGAGAAATAAATGGAGAGAATGTGAGAGTGAACATGAAGAATCACAGAGAGAGAAAGGGCAGAGGTAGATAAAAAGAATTAGAGAGAACGCAGGGGGGGCTGATAAAAAGAAAGGATCTGGAGTGAGGGTAAGAGAGATAAGGCACGTGAAAGTGAGAGAACAGAGAGTGAAGAGAGAG
>NC_085005.1:20112755-20122755 GCF_963854185.1 Sardina pilchardus
GCCTCTAATCCCCTCATCATCCAACCCAGGGCTCCTGCACATACACCCTTCTACACACACACACACACACACACACACACACACACTTACTACCGCCCTCCTCTTGTGAAGCGACCTTGGTTAATTGTAAAGGCACTAAAACTAATTTATTATTATCATTATTGCTATCAAGTTACACCATGTTGCATTGCATGTGAACTGCATTAAAAGATCAGCTACTGAAACCTAGAGGAATTACAGTAATGCAACCAATCTGTCTTTTACAGTACTGGTATGATGAAACCTCAGAGTGGTCTATCATAAGGTTAAATAGAAGAAGAAGGGTTTTAACTATTTGTGACCATGGATGAAATTCTAGGTGTGTAGGTGTTTGTGTGTGTGTGTGTGTGTGTGTGTGTGTATGTGTGTGTTTACCTAGTGAGTACGAGGTCGGGGGAGAAGATGAGCTTCCCGGGATGGTCCACAGACCTCCACATCAGGCCCAGCATGAGCACCTCCAGCCAGCAGCACTCCAGCAGGTGCACCTGATCCAGCAGACCCAGCTCCACAAAGCCTGAGCACAGACAGAACCACACACACACACACACACACACACACACACACACACACACACACACACACACACACACACACACACACACACACACACAGGAGTTACGAACATAAATCGTAACCGGAGTATTCACACATCTGCATAGTAGTACACCTGGCCCTTGCCAAAGCAAAACTCTGAGCTAACGGTGCCAACTAGCTGGGCACAGCATGCACCCTCTCTGCTTAATCACACCTGATAACTTTCTGATAACACATTCTTTCAGCAATTTGTACAGTGCAACTCTGAGTGAGTGAGTGAGTGAGTGAGTGAGTGAGTGAGTGAGTGAGTGAGTGAATAAGTGTGTTTGTGTGTGTGTCTGCGTATGTGTGTGATTGTGTGTGAGTGAGTGATTTTCATCCATCCATGAACAGACTGTCTATTTGGATGTCTGTTTGAATATTCACCCATGTCTGTGTAAGTGAGAGTGTGTGTGAGAGAGAGAGAGAGAGTGAGAGAGAGAGAGAGAGAAAGTACTCTCAATGCCAGGTTATAGGGCTTCCTTATCAAACAATGTCTTGACTTGAGTAAGACAAATTGGCTTCTTAACAAATTGACATATGGGAGATCACATGTATACCCTACACAAGCTAATAAATAAAATTGTTCAACAAAAGAGAACGAAAAAATATTTGCATGTTTCAAGTTTCATGTTGCAGTTTAAGCCCAACTTTGTTTAATATTTATATTAATAAATTGGTGGTGTTTACTGGAACAATCTGCAGTATATGGACTGTTGGGCATGGGAGTTACATTTCTGCTCCTTGCGGATGACATGATGCTGCTGTCGCCCACTGAACAAGGGCTACAACAGCACCTTGACCCACTAGAGCAATACTGTCTGAACTGTACTGTCTGAACTGGGAAATTCAGTCTTAGTCTGTGAGTCTATAAAAACTTCAGAACTGTGTGGACCAATCTAATCGTCTGGGTAGGCTTTATGCAATGATGGATAGCTGAGCAATCATAGATATGTGAAGAATGTTGCCTAGTCATTCATGTCATTGTCATTTGCTTTGGTTCGATTTTGTTAGACATTTAGATGTCGCTATTGCATCTGTTGCACAAGATATTGAGTGCAATATCTTGAACAGAAACAAATGAACAGAAAGGCTAAGCCAGTAAGGCATAATTGAGGCATTTGTTGAGAAGAAGGATGTCTTGGCTGTTCTTCCTGCAGAACTCACGGTCGGCTATTTCATTGCTCTGATCAGTTAGGTCTGTGCAGAGGCACTTTTTCCCGTGTTGGTTGAAACATGCCCCATAATTATATCCCAGGGGTGCAGTATCAGACTCACCTTCTGAAAGAATTGAGACTACATGGGTCTAGTTAACTTCAATAAAAAAGGTTATTATCTTCCAAAAAATAACCCAGACCTCAAGGACCCAGTCACCTTTTCCCTCTAGGTAACACTGCCTTGTTACAAATGAAAATTACCTTGGTTTAAATATCAATGCCACAGGACACTTTGGTCTTGCAGCGAAAAAGGCACTAAAAGGCAAAGCACAAAGTGCACTTTATGCAATAAAAAGACATTTTCAGCAAATAGATATTCCAATTAGAGTCTGGTCCAAAATATTTGACACTGTCATTCTACCTATTGCAGTTTATGGAAGTAAAATATGGAGACTACACTACATGGAACAAACACCATGTAGAAACAGACATGCTGAATCCTGTAGAAGTCTGTTACACATTTAAATAAAAGTGGCAACAAATACTTGCAGGGCAGAATTAGGCCAATTCCAATGATTGATTCATATCCAAAAGAGATCATTAAAATTCTGGATTCATCTAAAGTTAAACCCTCAAAATTCACTACACTTTAAAGGTTTTCAATCCCAAGAATTCAGTCTTAAATCCAGCCCCCTAAATATGTTGGTGATGAAACTTGCTAATCCACTAACTAACCCCTAACATAGATCATGCTAAGACCAGCACTGATTTCCAATCAATCAAAGTTCACAAAATTAACAAAGAAATCAACAAAAAATCCTATTTGGATTGGGATTAGGATAACATTGGAAGAATGGTGAGGAAGGAGGCCAGAGGTGGTTCAAACACTGAAAAAGGTGACTAGACAGAGTCTTTGCAAAAGGAGCAACTTTTTACACGTAAATGTAATTCTTTTTTTCATGAGGAGCAAAGTTTCTTTTTTTCATGGAGTTTCAGCCATCCGGCTATTCTCAACACTTGAACATTGGAAAACACAGCATGAATTGGAATGCTATCTGGCGATAAAAAGAGACTATCAATTGGCAGCGTATTGCGACACTGTCAGTACACAATGAGTGATCTCAGTCTAGCCATAGAGAACGGCAGACAAAAACATCAAGGTTACCCAAAGAGCAAAGGATATGTAGTCACTATATGACAGGTAAGTCACAAGTGCACTTCCTTCTATACTGTGAGTAGATACCCCAAAGAAATAGTTGAACACATTTCACCAAAATCATCCCAAATGTTCTCACACTAACAGAGCAGGAGAAACTCTTTGAGAGAGGATCCACCAACACCAGCCAATTGGCAGAAGGCTATGTATACTCGCTCCACAGTGTGAGAGAAAGTTCCCTTGTAGGTACAGTATGTGTCTGTTGATTTGCTTCTGTATTTTTGTTTGTTTGTTTTTTAATCACACATACTCTTTTAGTCTTTCACTCTTTGACAAAACTTGCGTGCGTGCGTGCGTGCGTGCGTGCGTGCGTGCGTGTGCAGCGCACTAATTCAAAAGAAGACAGCATTTCTTGACGGTACGCTCTGCTACTCGGGGGGACAATGGGCCAGTCTCCCGAGGCCTGGTAATCAGCCAGAACACTTCTCCGTCAGGAACACGCTGGCCACAGCTCGTCCACAGGACAGGAGCCCTGCTTACTGCCGCACGCTCCCAGAGCGAGCATCCACAGAAATGCAGTAGACGGGTCTGGATGCACACCGTGCACACTGTGCCCACACACTAACTAAGAGAAGGCTCTCACTGTCAGACCTGGTGGGGGGGATTCAGGACAGGAGAGATTTTTTTTTTCTTTGTGCTCCACACTAATGGCTGCTGAAAAAATTGCACCCCCTCATGTTGAGATTCGGGGGAGATCTGTTTTTTTCCCCCTGTTTTCTGTTCACTCTTTATCTATCATTATCTAATGCTAAGAGAAAAATCAGCTGTAGCGGAGTTATTGTTCTATGTGGATTCAAGATTCTACTGTAGATCATATCGCCCCCTGCATTCTACTGTGAAAAGACACTTCGGATGTTGCAGAGATAATTCCAGAGGGACCTTTCATTTGTTCTTCATTCCACTTTGATGTATTCTAGACACTGTACTCTCCCCTCTGGCCAGTACCAAGAAAACATGTCAACGGGGAACAGTGCCGCTGCTGGCCATTTGGCTGCCCAAAGCATGCCCAATGGCATGATGCTACTGTAGCTAGGCATTTTCTATTTGCAATTAAAAGTGATATATGAACCTGGTAGCCACCTAGCTATCTGACAGAAATGTGTTTCAATCTGCATATTTTGTGCTTCATGTAAATGCTTAGTT
Source organism: Sardina pilchardus (assembly GCF_963854185.1). Taxonomy (NCBI): domain Eukaryota; kingdom Metazoa; phylum Chordata; class Actinopteri; order Clupeiformes; family Clupeidae; genus Sardina; species Sardina pilchardus. The sequence continues at coordinate 20,116,884 of NC_085005.1, forward strand.
GAAGGGGAACAAATTATTGTAGACTTCAAGACTCACCAGTCCCATTACACAAAGGCAAAGACCACTTTTCGTATTCTTGTCCATTTTCCAAATCACAGTGAGTGCAGCCTATGTCAAAGTGCCCTGGCTCTCACAGTTTACTACAGGTCAATAGGCTAGAGGGAGCCAGATAACTCCGCAATCTCGTCTTTATTGCCTTCATGATTTCCCTTTAAAGGTTTCTTACATTAAAAAAGGAGATATCAATTATCGACAATGACATGCTAGTCAAAACCTGCCACTCTTGTGTGTGTTCCCAATTAAATGGAGCGGCATAACATTCAAGTTAGATCTTAACGGAGACGGAGAGAAAGCCCGAAAAGTATCATTCTTACGCAACATGCTGTTGCTGCATATTGACAGTGTAAACATTCTCTTAGAAGATTAAAAATCAGTTTGCAGGAAAGCTATTTGTTGGCTAAATGTGGGTGTCCCCTCTGCCCCTTGGTGCCCTATGCACGTGATACACGTGGTTGTAGCAGTAGGCGTGTTCAAGTTCAACTCCAAATGACCTCTTGCAGCAGCGAGAGCTGCTGGTGGCAGCAGGGGAGGGGATACAAACGCTGCTATGAAGTTGTACACTCTCTACTTCCCGAAGTCTAGACTTGTCCATGTGATGAATCACGAGGCACGGACCCGCACGGACCCTTGTGGATATGAGGAGGCATCAAAACACCTGCACATACATCAGGGATGTAAAAGTCAATTAGGGCAAAGACCTGACGTCATGAAGGCAAGGTTTAGGCTCCGCTGCGCTCCGCAGTACCTCAAAAGTGGCTGCTCCGCTGCGAAGCAGCTGCCTGGCCACGCCTTGCTCCCGCGATAAGTTGATGCCATGTGATACCGACTGCCGAGTCGAAAACACACCCATCTAGACCATCGTGGACAGATTTTTAACCACGTGCATCTTGTGCTGCGCAGTTTTTGTGCTGCGCAGCCATCTTGAACGTGCCTAGTGACACTGCCGGGGAAGATTTTACTTTAAACAAAACTGAACAAAACACCATGCCAATCTCTAGGTATGGTGAAGGGTGTGTGATGATGTGGGGGTATTTTAGTTCCAAAGGTCAAATGAACTAGTCTGGTTTTCACCATACTAAACTCAATCTTTTAAGATTGAACATTAGTCTGGCGAGGCTGCGCTTTGTTTCTACTGCACTTCGCGTCGCTTAAGTTACGTTTTCGGTGCGTCACCGGCCAATAGCGTGCCAGGACTAGAGTATGGCCGCTTCTGATTGGAGCCAAAGGTTCTGGCAGTATGCCAAGGAATTAGACCTGCTGGTATCCAGCCTGAGCTGCCGGGCGAAATTCAAATTCCCCGGAAGTTCAGGCAGGGTTCACCCTGCCTAAAAACGAACTTTATCAGGATGCATAGTATCCTGGATCCATGAAATAAGTGGCCTTTAGAAATAAAAAAAAAACTGCCTGCCCCTATGCTAACCCTATGTGTTCAATTCCCATAGGGTTACATAGGGGTGCCAATACTTATGACCCCAGTATTTTGGGAAGATTATTTATTTATGATACACTATTCATTCCTTGGTGACCTTAAAGGTTGGATTTTTCCTCATTTTATCACTTAAGCCATTAAAATCAATTTCCATAAGATGATTTTATATTCCTCTTTTTAGTCAACTTTAGCATGGGAGCCAACACTTTCAGCAATGTGTGCATATATGTGTGTGTGTGTGTGTGTGTATATATATATATATATATATATATATATACTGTATATAGCTGTGTCTTGAGTCATTGACATAGAGCATTTTTGCATTTGTTTGCATTTTTGTTGTAGCCCAAAGCGCTCCACATACAAGACATTTTAGTTCAGATTCTTTAGATAGACGGGAGGCTATTGCTTTCCAGAGGGAGAGGACGGGAGGTGGAGGAGTTTAACCTTCCTGAAGAGAGCAGATAATGCAGTCAGGGAGGTCCAGCTCCAGAATATGAGCAGCATGGAGAGTGACCAATCTGGCAACCACAGCTTACTCACTCAACAACACACCAGCTATGATATCACTCACTGGCGCATTGACTCACTCTCACTCACTCACTCGCCAACCTACTCACCCACATACACACTTTACTCACACACTCACTTACACGCACACACACACAACATACGTCCTCACTCACATCCGCTCACAGTCTGAACATCAGCTGAAAGCCATCCACACACACACACACACACACACACACACACTCAACCACACCCACTCACACCCGCTCACAGTCTGAACATCAGCTGAGAGCCATCACTCGCAATCCCTGACACGACCGTTAATTTTCCTCCAGTCTAGAAGCTCTGAAGCACAAAGACCGCTGTACACTGAGTACTAGGCAGCACTCGCACCTCCGCTGTCAAGCGTGTCAGGCGCGTCCTTGATAGCGCCTTGCGAAATCTCGCCCCTTATCTCCCCTCTCCGACGAAATCTACATTTCTCATATCGAATTCCAGAGAGACGCGTAGATGCTTCGCAACAAACCGAGTCTGCCAACGCTCTGTTTCGCACTCTATTCGTCAAGACGAATCGCTGGAATGATCTTAAAACGCGGGACGATAGCACAGCATGCACCTGTTGTGAACCTGGGGTTTTCATGGTCGTATTGAGCCTGTCGGCTTGAGATAAGGCTCGACGGTGTTTTGCAGACATTAACACTAATGAGAATGGCCCTGGTGGGTTTGTGTGTACAGCCGTGTGACGAGACAGCGATGTGCGATGCGTTACAGTTTTATTTCTGAAGTGACAATGAGACGTGCTTACACTATTAATGTGCTGGAGAGCAACTGGTGAGGCATCACATGAGGTCATCCTGTCTGTCTGTCTGTCTGTCTGTCTGTCTGTCTGACAACCTACCTTCACTCTCTCTCTCTCTCTTTGTCTGTCTGTCTGTCTGACAACCTACCTTCTCTCTCTCTCTCTCTCTGTCTGTCTGTCTGTCTGACAACCTACCTTCACTCTCTCTCTCTCTCTCTCTCTCTCTGTCTCTAACCTCTGTGTGTGTGTGTGTGTGTGTTTGTGTGTGTGTGTGTGTCTCTCTCTCTCTCTCTCTGTTTTTTCTCTCTCCATCTATTTCTGTCTCTCTGGGTAAATCTGAATTAAGTATAATAAAGCTCCATTGAATTGACTTGAAATTGAATTGAGTAGAGAGTAATAGAGCATCTTGCTTTGAACTTTCTGACACTAAACATGACCTTACTGTATTGTAATTGACCCTAGGCAGATGGGTTGGGCCCTTGAGTCGTGGATCTGTCCGAGCGTTCTTCCTACATGTATCCCCAATTCTAGGAAGTTTTTCCTCGCCCCTGTCACTCTTGGGCTCTCTCCGATTGAGACATTTTGCCGCTCTGTAAGTGAAATTAAAATTGAAATTGAAATCGAAAATTGCTGTGCCAGGGATGGACCCGATGCTGCATTCACTACTGCAATTGGAGTAGACAAGCATTCCTCTTTCTGAAAACAGTATGTGAGTGAACTTTATAAAACAGATATATATGCTTCAGTATAATGCTGCATAAAATCACCAATTTCTCTCTCTCCCTCTCTTCCCCCTCTCTCTCCCTCTCTCTCTCTCTCCATCTCTCTCTCTCCATTCTTCACTCTTCACTTTGCTTTCTTTTTATTTTATTTTTTTATTTTATTTTATCATTATTATTACTATAAATTTTCATTATTACTACTCTTTGCTCATCTATGCTTTTATCTGCTATTACTGTTTGTTTTTTGTTTATGTAAAGCACATTGAATGACCTCTGTGTATGAAATGCGCTATATAAATAAACTTGACTTGACTTGACTTGACTTTTCTGCCCCTCTGCTCACCTGGTATCTTTTTGGCCCAGGTGATCATGTGCACGAGCTCCTTGTCGGCGAGGTTGGTCAGGCTCATCATGACGTTGGCCTCGGTGAACGGCTTCTTCATGTCCTTCATCAGGTAGATGTTGGGCGGCTCCGCCTCCAGGATGCGCCCAATCAGCTGCTCTGGAGTCAGCGTCCCGTCCGAACGATCCCTCGCCACCGCCATCGCCGCCGTGTGGTGGTGCAGGCCTCCGTTCACCACCTCCTCCTCCTCCGCTGCCAGCCCCCGCCGCGGCCCGTTGCTGCTGGGTTGCCGAGTGACCAAGCGAGGCACCCTCCGCGGCTGACCGCCGGCACTGCGGTTATAGGTGCTACGGTCCCGCCGCATTCCTAATGATGCGATCAATATGCACACACACACACACACACACACACACACACACACACACACACCATAGGAAACATTTCAGGTATAAACCAGTTACAATTTATACAATTTATACAAAATATACCTTAACTATCAATCATTTGTAAAGCAGCGTCAACAAAATGAGTCGTACGGTAACGAGACATTATTACTTTGCTTTTACTTTACTTTAACGAGACATTATTACTTTGCTTTCACTAGTGAGAAAAAAAAGAGATGATGAGTTAACAGGGTGTAATGCTATGCTGACAAAGCTGAACAAAGTAATATCAACTTCAGTCTGAAAGCATTGTAGCTTGAATGGCTTTAGACTGCATTGTGTCTAAAAATTCACACCACTAGCAACTGCTACAGCACATCTGGTACAATCCAGTAGCTGTGTAGAATATACATTTCCCTCCCAACACTTTCAAAGATGTGTTAGCAGGGGGGCGCTGTGGCACAGCAGGCCTGTGCCTGAGTGCCCACGGGGACCCAGGTTTGAATCCAGCCTGCAGTCATGTCCCGATCCCGCCCCATCTCTCTCTCCCAATTGTTTCCTGTCTACCTCTTCACTGTCCTATATTACTGTAATAAAGGCCAAAAAATATACTTTAAAAAAAAGAGATGTGTTAGCAACTGTTGCTGCTAACACCCATGTATTTTAGCTCCCTTGCTAGCACGTCTGCCTTCTAATTCGATGATGCTGCAAGTTGCAGGTTCGAGCCCGAGCAGATGAGGGTGCACAGACATGACAGACGTGGATATGTCAATACCACACAGGCTACACATGCATGTTTCTAGGATATACTGCACTCCCCAAACACACACCACTATGACACTAAACATCCAACACCTAGCAAATAGAATTACAAATCGACGGTCAGACTGCAGTGCTGCCTAGTGCTCTTACAAACGGCACAGGAGTTCTTGTGCTTCAGTATTTTGGAAAAGTGAACAATTGTGTTAGAGCAACACTAACGAGTAATGTTTCCAAAATCATTTCAATGGTTCATCAACTCGTAACAGGGTGAACGGCACATTTGCATTCGCTTCGCGACCCTCTATCGGCTATAACCGCACTACGTAAGTTTACCAGATCGGGTCGCGGATGATCTGTAGTTCAATGGAATGAGACACACATAAGTAACTAGAAATTGTACTTGCTTTGATGTTGCAATACATCATACTTTCATAGAATCATGCAACATACTCTGTGGACATCATTATTTGCTAGATGAACAAATAGTGTATGTGCGACAGAGGGAAAGTGCTTTAAAGCTATGATTCAAATCAAACTTTAACCTATTTCAGGCAGGATTCCCAGCATAGGATTTCCTTCCAATGACTGTCCAATGACTAGGTTTTTATCACCAAAGCATAGTGGACTTTGTAGTGTTTTTTTTTTTTTTACCACAGAAGGCATGTTTGTGCTCATCTGTCCTATATTTTCAGAATCATCACAATTCTCATTCACACTCACTGATTCTCATTCACACTCTGGGGGGAAAACCAAATAGTTTGCTCTTTCAGAATACACTTCTGCCTGATGATCTGGCAACAAACAGAGGCAGAGGCAGTCATGCTGCTGAAAAACTACTGTGCTTAATGTCTGTAGCTCAAACTA
>NC_085005.1:20130255-20155255 GCF_963854185.1 Sardina pilchardus
TACAACTTTTAGCTTCAGCCTAGCATAGATCATTGAATCGGATTAGACCATTAGCTTCTCGCCTGCTAGCTTCATGTTTAAAAGTGACTAAGATTTCTGGTAATTTTCCCATTTAAAACGTGTCTCCTCTCAAGTTAGAAAGTGCAATAAGACCAACTGAAAATGAAACCTGCCATTTTTCTAGGCTGATTTGACATGGAACTACACTCTCATCTGGCGTAATAATCAAGGCAACTTGCAAACGTACCATAGGCGCAGTGATATCTTACGCAGCATCTGAAAATAGTCCCCATAGACAACAAGCAGTAGTAGTGCCAGTAGCTGCAAGTTGCCTTGATTATTACGCCAGATGAGAGTGTAGTTCCATGTCAAATCAGCCTAGAAAAACGCCAGGTTTCATTTTCAGTTGGTCTTATTGCACTTTCTAACTTGAGAGGAGACACGTTTTAAATGGGAAAATTACCAGAAATCTTAGTCACTTTTAAACATGAAGCTAGCAGGCGAGAAGCTAATGGTCTAATCCGATTCAATGATCTATGCTAGGCTGAAGCTAAAAGTTGTATCGCCAGACTCACAGAATGGCTGGATGAACGGGAACAAGGTAAATATCGATTGTTTTGCTCGAGGGAAGGTGGAAAATGAGCGTATTTCCAAAAATGGCGGAATATCCCTTTAAGACCTGTGCAAACGAACCACTTACTGGGGACTTAGAAATGACCACTAAAAAAATGTGTGTATCGAAAAACACCGGCGGTGACGCAAGCAATCCCTCCAATCACCGGCGACCTCAACACCTCATGCTCCCACTTCGAGTCGGAGATACAGGCAGAAGTCGCTTAAGCCGATTTTCAACGATCTTTGGCTGCAAGATAGACAATGAGCGTAAAGCTTACTTAATTATTCGTGTGGGCGCAGGGATTATTTTATGGGGGGGGGGGCGGGGGGGCATCTGGGTCTAGACTTTTTATTGGGGTGGCACTTGAGAACAATAAATACTATACCAAAACGTCTTAAAATGTTTTGAAGAATAGGACAACTGATTTTAATGACGTAAATAGATTGGGTAAACCAAACGCTGATGCACAGGTTCATTCACAGACAACCTGAACTCACCTGATGCTATTTTTTAACCCGTCCGTTAACCATGAATATTATCATATATTATAATATACATATTTGTATATTAGCCTGTGTTAAAAGAAGAATGAGATGGCCCTTTTTAACAGCTTAGACTATTTGAAGCACAGTTATAGACAGTTATAGACAGTTTCCTAAAATTGGAAACGGCAGCAATCGCAAGCAGGGTGGCCAGGATTTGACCAGTGGTTGCCGTGGCCACCCTTGGCCACCACGAAGCTTCACCCCTGTGTGGATGCCAGATAAGCATGAGGGGGCACTAGATATCTGCTAAAGTGGGCCATTTTATTCACCAGCCTAATAATAAGGTTATAAATAGACTTATAAAATATCATCTGAGCAGAGCAGGGGCGGGGGACATTAAAGTGTATTTCATCTTTATCTTATCTAATTTCATCTTAAAAATTGGCCACCTCCACCTCCTGTATGTTCCGATGCACTCTGACACAAAGGTTAATCGTTATGGAGACCACACAGAGCAGAGAGGTCAATAACACAGCGCCTTGGCTCGCTTTCAGTTTCAGCGGAACAGGACATCTATGGAACAAACCTGACAAACACTCTGACTGACTGACCTAGACACTGTCTAAGGCTAAAAGTTAAAACTGGAAAAAGTGGACTTCAATGCTGCCATACAATTATTCTGTTAGAAAGACAGACGTACAAAAGTAAAACAATCGCTTTGCATGGGATTATTATTATGAGCCCCACTAGACTTTCATGAAGAAAATTTTAGTCTGGTCCCAGGGGCCACTCAACACACCTGACAAGTGTGATTTTTGTGATTTTTGTGAATTTTGCGGCGAGAATGTGCAGGTCTGAACGGCGGTCATATTTTGTATAAAAGATTTTTCAGACACATTTTGGCCACACCCTGAGAGTTGTATTTTCTTTAAGAAAAAATATTTTTGATATGCCCTAATGACTATAGCCTTGGCTTGATGTAAATATGTCTGAGGTAAGCAAAGATTCTCTTTTATAATAAAAAGTACTGACTTGATTTTATCTGACAGAGGGAAAAAAAAACTCTGGTCTGTGAAGCACAACTTGACCCAAAGTTAACTGATTTGACGAAAGAAAAATACAAATTGCTACAAGACAAAGAAAAATCTACAATGAATAGACATGTTCTTTGGTCTGGACCTTTGACTGTAGAAAATCCACGTGTAGGCTACTACAAATATCCTGAGCGAACCCATTAAAAGTATACTTTTTTACAGTTGTGCTGCTGTTGCCCTGGAAACCTGCCGCTCCGTTTAAACCCTACACCGAAGACAGCAGATTAAAATAGCTGAATGCACTCGCTGCCTCTCCCACCACCACCAGCAGCACCACCACCAGCAGCACAACCAACAGAACGGACAGACCTGCTTCTGATCCCGCAGGGACCGCAGACTATGAGCTGGCGATGCTAACCCCCTGCTGACTATTGTCAGAGGGAGGGACAGAAGAGGGAGGGAGAGAGAGAGAGAGAGGAGAGAAGGCAAGAAAGGAGGGAGGCAGGAGGTGAGAAAGAGAGAAAGAAGGAAGGAAAGAGAGGGAGAGAGAGGGAGTGGAAAAGAGAAAGAGAGAAATGAAGAGAGGGAGTAAGAGAGAAAGAGAGGGGAAGAGAGAGAGAAAAAGAGAGCAGGAGAGAGAGAACAGAGCCAGGGAAAGTAATGACAGTCAGCATCATCATTCTGCCTGCGCTATCTTCATTCACAAAAACAACAGCATGACAACAACAGGTACAGCCCACTCTTAAAGTCGCAGGGTAGCATCATGAATAACGATGACTGACTATAATTCATATCACTTCACATACAGTAGGATGAATGGTCCACTAGTACTGTACACAGGTGCTCTTATGCAGACTGTATGTTGTCTCTTTTCTTTTCTGGGGGTTCCTGAATAATGTATGGGCTTGCTCCTACGCAGTTGATAGAAAATCCACCACCATCACACAGAATGAATGGGCCACTCATGGGCCATCATCATTTGGATGATTTCTTCTGTGAATATTGTAGTTTGTGATATACTGGCATTGGCGGGGGGGGGGGGGGGGGGGGGGGGGGGGCGTCGGGTCCAAGTGCCCCTCAAGGACAGGACTCGGGTTTGAGTCCAACATGCATCATTTCCCGATCTCACGCCATCTCTCTCTTCCTGTCAGTCTCTGCTCACAATGACGGCAAAAAAGACCAAAAATACACTTTGTATACTAAAGATATACTGACATGTATTGGGCAGCCTTTTGGAATGCTGACAACTCATCAGTAGAGACCTTGAGAAAATGTCTCTGATACCCGTACACGGCATGACTGAGCCAAGTCATGAATTAAGTGGAGTTCACTGAAGATCTTCAATGAGGTTCTCTAGTAGTCTGTGTCCAGGAAACCAACACTTCATTTCAATCTCAAGCATCGCAACTCTACTGACACATATACAGTTTGAGGAAGACGGAAGGGTGAGTGGCTTGCCATCTGCAACCTGCCTACACTTCACCTCAGCTCACCTTAACCTCATTTACACCTCATGCGGCAAGACTGCTTGACATATTTCCTGAGGAAACATACATACAATTTATACAATAAATATATAAGCGTGAGAAAAATAAATATTGCACATACTGTATGCTTCCAATGCCTTTAAGCAATGCTATTTAAACTGAAACTACTTTCTGCACATGTCCGAGTCATCCTGGATTCACCATCACCAGACCATAGAGCTGCGTGCTACCTGCAATAACGAGCAATTGACAGAAGAATAACAGATAGATATACAGATGACGTGATTTGCCGGTTAGACATTTTGAAAAACTATTTTTAGATTAAATCACATTTAAGGTTCTGCTAAAGTGAGGCAGAAAAATTTGTGGGAACAAACTCACTGGTGGCAAAACTGCATTCAGCACACCAGTAGAATTCCAAACGGCAACAACAGCAAAGTGGGTGATCCTTTCACGCCATGTCTTCGTGAAAAGCTCTCTTTCAGTGCTTTTCAGATCGGACCCTGGGCGCTCCTCAGCAGTCTATAAAAGGAGAGCTTGAGAACCGGTCACTCCGGGAGTTCTTCCCGGGAATTCAACTTCACATACTCACACCACGCCCCGGTCCACCCCATCCCACCCCACCCCACCCCACCATGGCCTCCGAAAGAGCCACCCTCCGAAAAGACTCAAGACTTTTTTTTTTCTCGCCTCCTGCTCCAAGACGCGGATAAAAGGGAGGTTTTCCTCTCCCCTCAGGACCTTGACCTCAGGCTGAATGACATTCCATCACCTTCCTCCCTCCGTCTCCGTCTCCCTCCCTCCTTCCATCCAACCATCCCTCCTCCAGACCCTCCCCCACTTCCATACTATGAGAAAATTCCAGTTCAAATGCGCCAGGAGAAGAGAGAGAGGAAGAGAGGAGGAAGCAGGGGGGGGGGGGGGAAGGAGAAGGAGAAGGAGGAGAGAAAGGAACTCCACAGGTTGCCACCACCTTACTCATTCCTCAACGGGAGCGAGGGGAGGGAGGGAGGAAGGGAGGGATGGAGGGAGGTTAGTGCATTTATAATAGCCTGTTAATCGAGCACGAGAAGATATAACATTTGTGAGTCTAGAAAAGGCACGCGTATGCAAGCGCGGTTTGTGAACCGGGCAAAGCCACGCTGTGCGCAACTTTGTTATTCCTCGACTCAGAAGTCACAACCTAAGCGGGATTCATGCGTGTGTGCTCATGTGTGTGTGTGTGTGTGTGTGCGTGTGTGTGTGTGTGTGTGTGTGCGTGTGTGTGTGTGTTGGGAGGGGGGGGGGGGGGGGGTTGGAGAGAGGAGGGTCTCCAGGGTGGTGGCTTGGGGCCAGCTGCACATGCAGTACCCCGGACCCGAGCAGGCTGAGCTCAAGGCCACAGGCCTGTCTGCTCCCCCGCTTCGCTCCATTCCGCGTCGCTCCTCCCTTCTCCTCTCCTCCACACCCCCTCCTCCCAGAAACAGAGCAGAATTACGGGAGAGAGAAAAGTGTACTTGGTCTGTGTGAGAGAAAAAGGCCTACGGCCTGAGAATGGGACTACGGGACTACGGAACTACGGGACTATGGAACTACTATTTGGGAGAAGAACTGGAAAATACCCTGATCATCCAGGCAAAGAGACACAGCATCTTTAACAACAAGGTCAAAAGCTACTGTATGTTGAAAATGAAGACTTATTAGCAGAAACACTGTTAACATAGTTCCCTGTACAGATGGCTTGTAAAGCATAGACACATAAAAAAGAAGGTGATTCAGACCTTCATAATGAAGCTTAAAATACTAGAGTATTACTTAAGTAGCCTATCACTAAAATACTATTTTTTTATTAACATATTGTGAAACCTCACTATTTGTGCAAACATCTCCAAGGAGGAAGACATAAATAATTAAGTGTGGCCTGCAACTATAAATCTGGTTATGATATTCCCTTTTTTCACAAATAGACAGAGAGGAGAGAGAGAGATAGATAGAGAAGGAGAGAGAAATGGGTCTCTGAGAGCGTGACATACTGTATTACAAACTGCAAAGTTACACAATGCACATTTACTTTTAGGGAATTGTCCTTCAGACTATATTTATGAAACACCCCCACAAATCTAGCGTCTGGCGACTCCCTGCGCAAATGGAATTTGCGCCATTTCCGAGTATAACAGAGTCATAAATTAAGAGCACTAAGAAATTGGAATAGGCTTAATTGCAAAAACAGCTTGGAGACCAAATGTCACTCTCGGATGTTCTAGAATTGGCGAATGATATAAAACAAAAACAAAAAAAACAGGTAATGCACCAGATGACATTTATGGCTGCTTGAGGACAACTTGTCCATGTCACTGTATTTATAGACGCAGGAAACTCCTAACTACTGTAAGTACTTGACTGAGTTCTCCAACTACGTGCGTTCCAAATATAGGCGAAATTCGATGGATGGATGGATGGAATTTACGTTCTTTACTCAGCACAGCAGTGATACTTCCAATAGTAGCCTTTTTAATAACATGCACTATTTCTATACTGTACCAGTATAAAACGATGTTAGGCAGAATATAAAACATCTAAAAGGAATTAATGGATGGGATGGATAGTCATTAAAACTTTCAAAGTAGGCTATTCAGATAAAGATATCAGGCTCGTTTAGCGGTGATGCTTGAGAAATCACGCATGCTCACAGTTGTCAAAAGTGCACTCAAGTGCAATTTGAGCGTAATACAGAGTTCTACTGAAGCTGGGTAAGTGAAAGACGGCCAGTTTATGAATTGTAACAACTCTAGTGTAGCCTAGGCTATCACAGATCAGTGGTTACTTTGTGTACAAAAAAATCATGTTCAACAAGTGGTTATATCATGTAGAGAACAAAAAACGTACTTAACTTGTGTGCTAACCAGCCTATAAGATATAACCCCGGGGAATTTTAGTGACACAAACGGCACTGTCCCCCCAAAAAACTGTAAACAAACTCAACTCATATTGTGTTGGGCAAGAGGTGGCGAGGGCCAATAACGTCCTGTGTAGACATACGTGATGCAACAAGTTTACCTGGACTTTGATCTTTGATGGTTTAATATCAAAGGTGACTATATAGCTAATCCTAGGCTACTATATATAGCTTTATTTAGTCTATGACTTAACTGTTCATTTTCATGATAGCATAATCTAATATTTATTGATGCCATTGTTAGTCGCTTTGAACAAAAGTGTCTGCTAAAAACTATTAACTAAACATAAACTCTATGCATCGAGAAAGAAGACGACTGCAGCCTGTGCCGTTTCATAAAATGGGCTATGCTACGCTATGTCCAGAATAGACGTCAGTGAAATGCGTCCTTACCTGTTAAATCAACGCAGTAGCAGCATAACCTCTTCGTGCCCCTCAAAAAGTCGGCCAACTATATAAACTTCACACACACCGGTAGGCTACTTGCACCTTTTCCAGTTTCCCCTAAATCACAAGAACGTATTTTGAGGTAAGCCGAACTACCGTCTACTCGGGTGAATTCAACACGCAACCAGATAGAAAAGACTGCGATGCAAATGAAGACGTCAGGCGCAGTGAGCGACACAGACTCCTGCTGGAGCGGTTTACAGACCGACTAGCCGCCAGCACCCACCGTGGCCCAGCCTGCGGGCAAGAAACAGTCACATTAAATAGGCCTACACAGTCGCCGACGTCAGTAACCACACCCGCACGGTTTCAGCCAGCCCCCAACATTTCACAGACTGTAAAACAGCATATATTAAAATACGTTTACAGTTTAACGCATCATAACAGAAGGAGTTTGAGGGCGGCAATCTCAGTGCGCCGTTGAAGTTTGTGTTGTGTCAACAAGAACAACAACCGCAATAAAATGTTTTCAATGTCAGTGCCTTGAAAAACAAATGCCCTGAAAATATAATTCCTACATTGATAAAATATTACAATCAACACAATACAATATAATACAATACAACACAATACAACACTTCTTGAATGTCCCCTTGGGGATCAATAAAGTATCTATCTATCTATCTATCTACTGTATCTATCTATCTACAATGTAGCCTATTGACGGGACAAATCCAAAATTGCACGCCACTCACTGAATCTGATTATTTGCATTGCTCATGATACAAGGTTTAGGTGCAATAAGAAGTTAAATGATAAGAAATAAGATTCTCCAAGGATGAAGTATTCAATGCAATGCTGTTTATGAATTGTAACATAGCTCGCAACGTTTTAAAGCAACAGTTTTTGCTGTAACATCATGGGCTTGAACAAGATTGTATTTTTTTGTGACATAGAGTGATATATGCAGAGACGGAATCAAGTATGTTGCTCTTTCTTCTCTTCTTGGCCAGTGGACATGCCAACCCTTGTCTTCTGGGGAAACCACCCAGGACTTTAGACAGTATCACAGAAGGAAATATGAGGGGTTTGGTCTAGTCTAGCCACAGCGCAAAAAAAAAAAAAAAAAAAAAAAATCTAACTCAGATTTTATTTCAATGCACTTTTAGGCTAGTAGTGTGGGTTATTTCTTGATAGCCTACTTGTCAGGGGCATTATGAAATCTACATTTTTGGTTGGGCACTATTGGAGTGGTAGAGGTGGTGGTGGTGGTATTTAATTATCTTAAATTTACCATTTTGAAAGACTTTGAGGGGATTGACAATAGTCTGGGTGGGCATTGCCTATCTTCAGTGGCCTCAGTGCCACTGCATGCACTGTATGCTACATGTGATAAAAAAGTGTAATGCCTTTGGATCATTCTTTTGCCCTTTGTTATGAGTTCCTGTTATACTGTAGGTGTCCCTACATGCAAACCTTTTCTTGTGCTCCTCAATGCTAGCCTGGCCATCACCAGACCAAGCCCAATCTATTGAAATTGAACATAGTCTGGCATAGTTCAAATGACTCTGAACGCTTGGATAGTCCAGTATATTGGATAAGCCCGTTTGTGATTGGTTCCAGCAAAAATGGAACAGAAGCAGGACAGATAAATGCAGGTTTCCAGTCTGAACTGGCAGAACAAGTGACCTCTGGCCTACTGCAGTGCGGATTTGGATTTTCATCAGGGCTACTCGATTACGGCAAAAATCACAATCATGATTATTAAAGGTCAATACTGAGATCTAGGCCTGTTTGACATAATCGCGATTATGTATTTAGGATGTACATGAAATCGTAAGACTTGATTTTTCACTTTAGGGTAATTACCATATTTGTGTTTGCAAGTGATGACTTTTGTTTCACAGATATTTTTTTTTCAAGCTTGATACATTTTACAAAAAGTTTAAGTTGCACTTAATTCGTTCATTTTTGTTTAACCAAGAGGATGGACACATGCTAAGATAAATGTAAATGTGAGGTTTTTGTATTGTTTGTTTGTTTGCAAGTTCATTTGTCAAAAAAAAAATCTTACTAATAATCCCATGAGGGATTTTCTGTTTATTACGTTTGCACTTAAATCCCAATAGGGAAATTATTTGCAAAATGTTCAATAAAAAAACCCCCAGCATATTTCGAATAATTTCTTTGCCGTTTGTCATTTCACAAAATAATTGTGATCGAAATTTAGATTTTACTTTTAATTTCAAAATTGAACAGCCCTACTGAGATCATTATTAGAACATGATAAACCGAAAACAGATAATAAATAGTTTATACATGCATACATTCTGGTGTTTTTTCACATATAGATCTCTGTTTCTAGAGGTCACAGATTCTAGGCATGAAAACAATCATTTGGGGGCTCATGAACAGCTATAGGTGTTCTGTTGGCTGCAGCAACTCAAGGTTGTTAGAACCTGACCATTGAAAAATATAACACTGCACACTGTGCACAGTGCATAACATGGCGCAATAACCTCCATAGCCACATTGTACAGCTCTGACCTCTTAGACCTCAGCTAAAAATGACATCATGAGCATGCAAATTTCAGTTGCACAGGAGGGAAATGACTGTATCGTTAGATTAAGCTGAAAGGCAATCTGGGGGAACTTTACCACCTACAAAAATCTGTGCTCAAATTCCCAACTGATCTCAATTTTCTGGACATGATTAGCAGAGTTATTGTGCTTCAGCCTGTTGTTCAACATCACGTCTACTGTATGTCACCTCATCTGTAAGCCACTCCAGTTGGTTCCTGCGTTTTTGGCATTTAGGAAATGGGCCTCAAGGTGAAGGTCAAATGTGCTCACGGAGCCAGGCTAATGACTTTAGTATCCTGTTGTCCAAACTGGTATTTTACTCATTCCTACTGGATATTGGAAAGAAAAGTTGCTTGAAAGCAGAGAAGTGAAAGTCCAGCTTCAGAAAGTAAAAGTCCTGCCACATTTTTGTTCCAACAATTCACTTAATCAGCTGATTCTAATTAGCACAACTCCTTAGAAGACCAGCTAATTAATGATATCACCGGTGTGAATCAGACACATAGAACCAATAGCCTAGGTTCACAAAAGGCTCTTCCTGTACACTCATTTATTTCCGGTGGAAATTAAACTGTTGTATCGGCATCTTCTGTTACATTATGCTCGTTAAATCTTCCACTCTGACACTGAATATCTTGTTCAACTAATACAGTAATAACAATTTCAACACGTATAAATCTTTCTTTGTCGTAACGTGCTGATTCCCAGGTGCAGCATCCAACCGGGTCCGTGTAGACACTAATTGCATTACCAATAGCGGCAGGCTCAAACACACCTGGCTCCACCGGAAACAAATGAGTGTACAGAGAGCCTTTCCTGCATGTAGCCTATTCATGGCTTTCATCAGGTCCCTTTTCACAGGTGTATAAAACCAAGCACCTACAGTAGATTATGAATGCAGACTGCATGGTGCTTGATTAACCCATCTGTGGAAAGGGACCTGATGAAACCCATGAATACATGGCAGTATCAAAATGGTATGTCATTCTCACTGGCACGCCACCGATTTTAGATGTGCATTGCTAAGCTGTGCAGTGCGCACCAATTTATGTACCTTTGTGTGGGTGGCATGGTTGAGCTGGGGCATTCACAACAGCAACTACTCCTACTGTAGATGAACAAGTGCTTGTTTTGCTTACTTGTATAATACCGTTTTTGACTCCCTGCTATTTCTGAAGATAATGTGTTCATGTCTTAATGTATTTGTTGAACAATTCTGCCAAGCTACTTTTTGTTGTTAAATAAGAAATGTCTTAACATTATTTGGTAAATGTCAAAATAAAATGTTGAAATACAGCATGGGATAGATTCTTCTAAAGAGCTGTATTCTTGGTTTTACAGTCTGATGTGGAAATGGAGATCTAGTGAGAGAATATTAGGAGCTGACATCTGGCACAGGTGTGCATGCAAACTGGATTTTGCATGTCAAATAAACCACTAATCTATTAATCTAGTAATGCCTGAGATAGAGTTCTATGTGTGACTGAAATATCTGCAGAATGTCGACTTAACCTCAGAGAGAAGTAGAGAATGGTGTTAGACGTGTAGTATGATGTCATTGAGACTGGTGCCAGATAGCTCCATCTTTGTTGTTGTTGTTGTTGTTGTTGTTTATTTAATTGTGTTTTGTTTTGTTTAAGGTTGGTTTGTTTTGGTCTGGTTTTTATTTAGGTATCATCTGTTTTCTGGGTAATGGTATAACAGTTGCAGTGCAGTTGTACTCCAAACCAAGATCTCTAGATTTGTCATGAGTCGTCATAAGAGGAGTGTAGTGTACAGTAAATGAGGGAATGGGAGAAAAAGCTGTTCCAGATCTGCTGAGTATAGGTCACTGTGAGAGGAATGCACAGAGCCATAGAGGAAGTCGGAAGGTGCGCTGCAAAAAATTGCCTCCAGGAAGTGACATCGCTGATCTCAACATGATAAAGCACATATATAGATTATGAATGCAGACAGCTTAATTACTGCAGGCTGATTAACTACTACACCCTTTGAAAAGGGACCTGATGAAACCCATGAATAGGCCAATATTCAGCCACCATACAGTATAGGTTCTCGTTTCTTGACGGAGTGTTCTGCAATAAGGCATGTAACTCCCCATGTGCTATTGAACTTCATGACTAAAAATATGTGTATTCTTTGCTATTTTTGGTGGCCTTGTGCAGACAAAGCATCTCTGTTCTGTCCCATCCATCCTCACTGTTAAGCAGGTTTTGGGTTGTTGTTGTGGGTCTTACAAGTTCACATAAACTCACACAACTGTTTCATCCACTGCTAATGGATATAATACAATGCTGATGTAATCCAATATATTAAAAATACATTAGCCACTTTGAGTAATCAGAATACGTCACAAAATACATTTCAGGGCATGTGCTTTGAAAATCTGTAATAGAATATATTTTTAAAGTAACATTTGCAACTCTGATTGTGGGACAGTGCTGTTTTAAAGAAGCACTTACTGTTTTAATTTGCTCACTCTTTTTCCAAATGCACAGAAATGTTCAGCAGAAGCACTTTCAGAATTGTGTTATTGCTCAGAACCTAGAAGCAAAAAGTAGCCGTTGCCTTTTTATGTGAAATCTCTTTTCAAATAAAAAGCCAGAAGGGCTACAGTAGCAGTCCATCAAAAAAAATCCTCTCCCATGGCTCATGGCCAGTATCCTCACCACCAGTGATAAACCAGCCTGAAGTCATTTAGGCACAAGAGAAGATTGTAAGGAGTGGTGGCAAAAAAAAAAAATGGGGATGACTCCTTTATTTCGCTTCCCGTACTCCAACCCTTTGTATCTTTGGCTTCCCGCGGCAAATCACCCCGGAATTAGGGCCACTCGTCCCTCTGTTCCTTCCCCAAACCCAGCGCACTATTTCGGTAATCACCAAAAGCGCTCGTCGGGAAGCCTGCTCGCGCCGCGCCGGGCCGGGCCTCCTCATCCTCCATGCCACTCTGGTGCCAACGGCCCATTTGGCACCGTAATGGAGGGCATTAAAGGGGGCGCTGTGTGACCCCATAGGACCGGAGCTCCGCTGGTTTTTCCTCTCCGGGCATAATAATAATAATAATAGTAATAAAAAAAAAAACCAGCCCTGAAAATGTTCAGTTGATCCAGCCAGCTCTTGTTCATCCAATCCAAATCATGGGATTGGAGATTGGCTGTTCATCTCGTACAGTGGAAATTACCTGGGCTATTTTGTACTACTCAGTGGAGATGAAATGTCAATGAATGACGTTTGGATAGTCCAGTACGTTGATGATCTCGTTTGTCATTTTCTCCAGCGTTGTTAATCCCTATTACTGTGAGAGATTATTTTTTTTTTCAATCTAACCTTGGGGATTTTCAGCCTTTGTTTGGACAGACCATGAAGAGAGAGATAGGAAATGTGTGCGAGAGACAGAGTGTGTAAAATAAGGCACGTGTCTGGCTCAAAACTGGGACCCAACGGACATTGGGCCATACATGATGAACAGTGATGCCGCTCAATGCTTGTGTACAATGCGCCATGGTCCTACAAATAGATTAAACTATTGTACTGTACACTAGACACATTACTGTACATTGGAAACAGAAAACTGTGATGTCCCTATCCGGACAAATGAGATGTTGTGATATTTTCAACAGAGTGTATAAATATTTGTGTACGTTTTTCATTTCAGAATTTCGTGAACTCGATCTGCCTCTTTGGATCATTGCAACCAAAGCATACAGTCATGCTGCAGCGCATGCTACCATGTACAGCAGCTGCAATCCTATGCCGACTTGTTTTGATATTTGCCAATGCCAGTCCATTGGGCAGATGTATGCCAAGCTAATACAATAACAACAAAAAAACCCTAACTTCCCTTTCTCACTTCTATGAAATGTCATGCTGTGCAGCCTGAAGGTCATCCAGGCCCTCTTCTCTTTGCCCTCTGGAAAGTGACCTGTGGTGGCGCGGTTTTGATTCCTTGTCCACGGGTCATCCAGAGGCGGGCGCGCATGTTTGTGTGGCGTTCGCCAGGACATCTTCCCCTTAGTGGCATAGGTTGATGCCCCAACTTCTCCCTTTTTGTTTAAATGGTTTCCGGGGCGAATGAGGCCAACTTAAGTGAAAGTAAGAGATGGCCTAAGGCAACATATTGCTGAAGATGTCAAAAATTGGTGGCAAAATTGACATTTTATCAGACGCTGGTAACACTTTACAGATAGGTCCGCTTAACAAACAGTAACAAAAACGTAAGGAAGCAAACTGGTGTTAAAAATATAAGTGATGTTCGATTGTTGTATATATTGCTTTGATTACACAGTTAACATCAACACATCATCTGTTATTAATTAGTTATTACGAACATACATTAACATTGATTAAAGCTGTGTATTGTAAATGCTTAATAAATATTTACTACTGCAGGCATTAACTTTGGATAGCCTTTTTTACTTCGAAATATACTTTGTTGGGTTCTCATCAATTTGAATACAAAAATAATAATGTATTACATTAACATACTCAAAGAATCACAATATCAGTAAACTGATATAAAAAAAAAAACACCATCAAAAACTGTGAGATAATACACATACTGTAACTTGACTCAGGTCAAGGTTAACTTGTAGGTCAAGGAGATATTAAGGCCATACAATAGAGAGAATAATGTAGAAATGGGTCACACGGATCCTTCACTGAAATACCTCTGATCTGACTCTCTTAGGAAAAGTCTGTCCCAGCCTATGTGTGTTCATCATGTGCAAACCATTTATTCAAAATCATTTATATTATATGGGTGCAAAAAATACCCCAATGTCATTTGTTTTGTCTAAAACGTGTTTTAAAAAGACACGCTCTATCTCTCTGCCTTATAGTAATCTGCTGCTGAAATGTCCACATCCATTCAGAAACCAAGGAATGGCCAAAGAGATGACGATCTCACAGTAAACACATTGGAGGAAGGATGTGCCTGGCCTGAACATGACCAATGAGCAATAAATGAATGATATGCATGATCACTCACAGGGAATTGGACCGTGAGATGTGGCCTGGTTCTATCTGGGTTCTGGTCAGGGACCAGTATACTGGATGTGTCACAGAAATGGAAGCTTTGGCACAAGTTACAGTACCAGGAAGATGCTAATTGCTTCATCACTTACGTCATATTTCTGACCAATCACCAGCCTCTACCTGATGTCTCACTTCACATAATTGCAATGCTGCTTCAAGTGCCTTCATCTCGATGTTTGCTCTCCATAACCACCAGCCTGGTCCCTGTTTATCTGCCCCTGCCAGCTAATAGAAGGCAGGATATGTGGGTTCCAAGACCTGGAAAGATATCGGAGCCTACACCAATTTTTTTTTTAAATTCTTTTAAGTGTTATTTTCACCTGAGCATAGAACTACTTTCAACTACACCTACTTACATAGTATGTGCCTATGTTGTTGCTGTGGTTAACTGCATCTGTTAATGTGATCACGCAAGACATAATTTTAAGGCCGTTCATTTGAAATCCTTTTCATGAACTGGTTCTCATTGCAATGGGGATAAGGACATTTCCTTAGAGGGTCCCTGCCAACTTTGCCAACTAGAAAGCTGACCTCCATGTACAGTATATCAGGGACAGGGATGTAACGCAAATCGATTTTTGAACAAAACAGTGCATGATCAGGTTTTAATTTCACTTGTTCAACATCAGACGTCAGTACGATGATTAATACTATCCTCATCAGGATCAGACATGCATTACTTGGGATACAGACCTTGTGTTCCAATTTATCTATTAGTGCAAGGAACGTCTGTCTGTGTGTCACTCTGTCTGTCTGTTCCACAAATACTGTAACTCTCGAACCACTCATCGGACTGCTCACAAATTTGGTGGTTGTCACCCTAATTGCACGAGTGTGTGCAGTGCCAAATTTCATGTTATGCTAACAAAAAATGCCACATCTACAGGCTCTGCGCTAGTTTAAATAAATAAAATATTATTTTTCTGTCATTATTTGTCTGCAGCTTATTCAAACATGAGAAAATTGTATCGTGAATCACAACGGATCAAGAGTTGAGTGTATCACTATACATCCCTGATACAATACAATAAACACACTGGACTTTGACATAGCAGGGCCGGAGAAGCAGAGTGGATGGAAAGAATCCGATGGCCGAAAAAAGCAGAGCATGGAGCAGGTTCTGAAATGGAGTGGACCCAAGTCCCTTGCTGTGCTCCAGTGGAGAGCTCCTTTCTGAGAGGGTTATTTATTGGCAATGCTGTTGCTACATATGTCATGGTGTGGGAGTAGAAATCGCTTTTTCAAAAAGCAATTTAGAATCAGTCGGGTTGGAAAAAGAAATTAGCCATAACTTATGATGGCTGACTTATTGACCATGATCCAACATCCATCATTCACCTGAGGAACATGAATGTTGACTTTGCATTGTCTTTTTTTCCATGCTGACTTATTTCATTCAGAGGCTGTGGTTAAGGCAATGCACCATCTAAATCACCATCAAGAGAACAATTCCTATATTGCAGTTGATGCCAGTAATTATTTATTTCAATATAATGATTATATTACATTTCTCTGGCAGCAATATCTCAAAGGAGCTGCTCACTGGTTGGTCACACGCAAAGGGTGAGTCAGACTCTGAGGTCCAGTGTAACTGCACCTTGTGTGTACTGTAGGTGACAATAAAGAAAATAAAAATAAAATAAACTTAAAAATAAAAAAGTAAAAATAAATAAACTTAACAAAGGAACTGGGTGAGGTGACATGAGGTATAATGTTTCTTTTTGAAGGATAAACCAATATTTATTTTTTGCTTATCATTCTACCATTGAAGTGTATGCAGTATACAGTATAACACACTCCAGGTTATACCTCACTATATACTATAACCAGGCAGTGACTTACATTTCTATAACAAGTGTAAGGTAATTAATTACACAGTATTAATTAAATAGAGATTAATTCCTTTAATTTCATTCATAGAGGAAATTGCCTTACTTTGAAAGGGGATAAATGCTGTTTAAGGCACACAAGCAGCTTCAGAGAAAAAAAGACAAACATGTCTGGAAGACTTGTTGCTGGGGAATTGGATGAGCTCATGCTTGGTCTGTCAGTCAAAATGGGTTGTTGCTGTTCTGATAATTTCCTGTTGAAATTGTTGTTGTTGTTGGTGATGATGATGGTGTTGTTGTTGTTGTTGTTGTTGAAACAACTGGTGTTTGCTGCCTTGCTTATTACATACTTACCAATGTAACTGCAAGTGATCTGTTGAAGTCACCTTTCATGACCTGATGAGCTTTCCCCGCGCTGGTGGATTTATTGCAAACTTCTCCTTTTGTTGCCCTTTCTCCTTCTGCCAACCGTTTCCTGTGTGAGAGGAACCTAGGCAGCAGATTGCTGAGGTTGGCAAAAATGTGATTTCATCGGAAATTTCAAGGTTCATATTTCGTCCTTATATAATTCATTTATACTTAACTCAGGGATTTCACACTAGCCAAACTGGGGTTTGCTCTGAGCTGAAGCTTTACGTACCTATTTCTGCATGTAAAAATGATATGCTGTAATTTCCCAACTATTAGCCGCGGCTTATACATTGATTTTGCAAAATTTCGTCAGCTATATACAACAGCAGATACAGTAATATGATATTAATATGATTTTGTTTATTCTAACTTGCATACAACACTGTCCTGTGGCTTGTACGCAATGCGGCTAATACACAGGAAATGACTGTACTCATGACTCTAAAGACTTTATGATCTACTCTAAATTATTATAGAACTTATTTTATATAAATATAGATATTTATAGGCCTAATATATAAGATACAATAGAAAATGTACACACTGACTGAACCTTATTTATTAAGAAACATTACACTTTCTTTAATCTGATTGGCTGCAAACTGAAAGGAGTGAGACATCGATCTTTTATCTGCCTTCTTTCTTTTGTAATAGAGCTGAATTAACCCAAGGGCCAACACAATCTGTGCTGCTTCGAACACATTGCGTTTGTTATTCAACACAGAATGTGCTGAAAATAATACAACTGAACTTGAATTGCTTTTTAAACACATCTCTTTGTCCAGATAGGGACACAGTGTTGTTTCCAACACTTTTGTTTTAAGAGTGCACCCCACGCCACACCACAGTCAGCACCCCCCTCCTCTAAGAATGCCCAAGGCCCATATGGAACGATTCTGCAGCAACAGAATGCATGCTGTCCACTCTGTACTTGGCTGCTAAAATGTAAAGCACTTTGAGCTGCATTCTGTGTATGAAAGGTGCTATACAAATAAAGCTTATTATCATTATTGTTATTGTTAACATTATTGTTATTATTATTATTATTATTATTATAATTATTATTATTATCATCATCAGAGGACCCTCTTGAAAATGAGATGCCACATCTCAAGAGGCATTCCTCTTCAAATAAATAAATAGATAAATAAATAAATAAATCATCATCCTCCTCATCATCATCCTCATCATCATCATCATTGTGAAAGAAAGAGTGCTGAATGCAGAGCAGCAACACATGGGACTTGTTTTCCGAGCCGAACTGGAGAGTGCGGTGGCGGGAACACACGCCGAGCACTGAAAGCAGAGCAGCGGCTCTGAAATGGACCAGAACAGCCCCACGTAGGTACCTCGCTGCGTTAGAGCGTGGCTTTCTCTCGAGAGGGGCCGAGCAGGCAAGATGGTTATTTGTCGCCACGCCCTGTTTCACATTCTGCCGTTGGTGCACGTTGTGACAGAGCAGAGGGAGTAGCTTTCGCTCACCAACAAATTATTTTACAAATTTAAAAATCACTCAGCTTGAAAAAAGAGAAATCAGCCATATATTGTACAACCTGTCCTCTGAACTACTGCCTAGAATGCGTCACTCACCTTCGTAATAATGTAGGCTTTGTTCGCCTGGCAAAAAGAAATTGACTCAATTCCCTTACACTTATATTGGCTTATTCGGATACAACAGTTATATACGAAGTTCTACTACCTAATTGGAAAGGCTACCCCTTGAACTAGTTCCTAGAGCTTTTTTCACACACACACACACACACACACACACACACACACACACACACACACACACACACACACACACACACACACACACACACACACACACACACACACACACAGATAAACACACACACACACACACACACACAAAAACACACACACACACACACACACACACACACACACACGCTAGAAACAGTGAGCTCACTAGGAGCACACATACTGTACACGCCTGGAGCAGTGGGAGGCCCGTAGTCCAGGGAGCAGTTGGGGTTTTGGTACAGATGAAAGTAGGTTTATTGACAAACTAGAAGCTCATGGTACCAGGAAGCATTAAAAAAAGAAGAATAATCAGCATTGCTTTCATCCTTATTCTTTTCATCTGTTCAGAGGACATTTGCCATGTGACAGTAGTCTCTGTAGCAGTGTTGATGTTTAGCAAATTTACACAGAAGCTGAATTATTTTGCCATAGATCAAAAAAGGCATTTCTGCTGTCTTGGCTAAGTTGAACATCAGTCATGGTCCCTAGACCTAATATTCCCTGATTGTCGCTTAGGCCTTGATTATACACACGGTAGTTGGTCTATTTAGGAATGAAAAAAGAGCTAAGATGCACATATATAACCAGTGCACACATTTCATCTATAAAGAGTACTGTAACTGAACACTTCTTTGTCTTTGTCCTATTCATTGGCTGACATTTCAATTTCAGTTTCTGTCTTCAGACTTCATTAGTTGTACTCAGCAAGGCCATCCGTTGAAATGGTAAACCTCACTAACAGTTACAGTTCATTTCAACAAAAGATTTTCCAAAATGAACTGTCTGCAGTGCACACTTCAATCCTTTTAATAGCCACACTTTCGGTCAGACAACCATCATCGGGGCATACTGGTCTTTGCTAATCGGCCGTCTGACCAAAAGCATGCATGGCTATTAAACTTGCAAAAGGATTGAAGTGTGCAGACAGTTTATTTTGAGGTTTTCAATTTTTGTTTCTCTGACACCTTCCTGATTGTATGTTGCGGTGTAACCGCAAATTCCTCGTTATCCGTCCTAATTGGGCTAAATACTGCAGGTATACAAATATTGCACACAAATTACTGACCATCAACAGACAATTGCACTCATTGATGCACTTACTGTATTGCACTCATTGATGCAGTTACTGTATTGTGGTTTTTACTGTAATTTGTTGTTAGAACTGCTCTTAAAAGTTTAAATGTTTTTTACCATGTTAGTCGCTTTGGTTAAAAAGCCTCAGCCAAATGTAATGTAATCTTTCTTGAATTGCATCAGCGCCATACCTAAACAAACAACTACAGCAAAAAGTTTATACCAAAAAATATGTGTAACTGAAAGCACTAGAAGTGTGTCATTCTACATGTTTGATTGATGACCCCGTTCTTCTGAACGATAGTGAAAACAGACTTGTCTTACTGAGAAGATCAAGTCTTCTGTTCCCACGAATTGAGGAACATCTTCAGTAAGCGTTCTTTCATTTCCATTCAAAGTATTGGGCACCATCCAAGCAGTCTTGTGAAACATCGCTTAAAACAAAAATATCTCTTTTCAGTGACGACTCACACACACACACACACACAAGACCTTTTATGTACCACTGACAGACTACAAAGTTTCCTTTTTTTTTCTTCTTTGTCTGGCAAAATAAAATTTATTTCAGTGTCTCCCTTGGCAATTGAGTTGAACCTATTAAAGGAACTTAAGCATGTTACACTGCTGAAGCTCCTACACTGTAGACTTGATTTAAGTTTGTTTTGACGGGTTAAGTGCTTGTTAAAAAATGACACGAAATAGAATCCCACAAATAGATGACCGCGATTGGTTGTGATCGGTCTGCTTTGATTTCAGGTCCAATCAGATGTCCTGTAATGTATCCTCCACAGGAAGGGGAGGAGAGGAGGTTGTGTCAGAACCATGTCCACTCTATCTGGTGCCGTTCTTTACTGGCCCAAGTAGAATCTGGTTGTGTAATGATACTGGACCTGCTCAAAGAGTGAGTCTGTCTCTCCTTTAATCTCTGTCTTTCTACCTCTCTCTCTGTCTTACCCTGAGAAAGAGAGAGAGAGAGCCTTGGCAATAATGTTTCTGAAACTTTCATGCCAATAAAGCTATATTGAATTGAATTGAATTGAGAGAGAGAGAGAGTGTGTGTGTGTGTGTGTGTGCGCGCACGCTTGTGTGTGCTTCTGAGAGTGTGTGTGAGCAAGAGAGTGGTGTTTGTGTGTGTGTGTGTGTGTGTGTGTCTCTGTGTGTGTGTGTGTGTGTGTGTGTGTGTGTGTGTGGCCTAGGTCATGTACTGTACATAGGCTGGCGGTCCGTGGACTTTGCATTTGGGGACTAGACTAAGGCTAAGCAGCTAGTAAAATACTGTTCCATATCAGCAGTTATAGGAAGTATGTTTATTTGGAAGAGACAATGTTTCCTATACCCTTGAACCTGTAAACTCATGATAGATTGCTGAACTGCTTTAATCTACTGGATTATTCAAGAGAATTGATTCCTAATGTAACTTGACTTGTAAAGTGGAATCAAGTACATAAAATGTGCCTGTCATAGTGTGTGTTTGTGTGTCTGTTGTGTCTGTTTCTGTGTCCCTTTCACTCTAGCTACAGTAGGCCTATGTGATAGGGCCTTTGACCATCACATTGTGCTATGATGTATTAAGGGTCAAAGCTAATGTACTGTAAATAGTCATTACCAACATGTAACAAATTCAGCACGATGGATTTCAAAAGCAACCAAAGAAAAGGCATTTCATGCACGGTGACTAATGCTATTGCCAAAAGGCTTTTTGGTATTTACTATTCACACTAATTTATAGGGCTTTTAAAATGAGCAAAGTCGATGACAACTGTGAAATGGAATATACTGTAGGTAGGCTCTGTGGAACCTCTCGATTTAATGTTTGCTGGTGTAATTTAAATTGCACTGAAATTGAACACATGACCTGAAATTGAAGTATTACAGTTACATAACCAGTACAATGATGTGAAAAGGCAATTAGCAAATACAGCCAATACAATTATTTTTTTAATAGGCCTATGTCTTGAGATGAGACACATTGTTTGGTTTTAATTACTGCTGTATGCACTGAATAACAATTACGTTCAAAATCTTCCCTCTAAAGAAGCAGCTATTCTCAATATAGCAAAAACATTTCTTCCACTTCCTTGTTTTTGCTTTTTTGAAAACAAGGCAACACAGCTAAGAGAATTTACCGTCACGAATAGCAATACCTTTCTAAGAGTAAATAAGAATACGGTGTGTTTTGTAACCATCCATTTATAGAGAGAACACAGTCGTGTTTGTGTCACCAGGGCAGTTTGATCAGTCCTGTAGCCCCCTCTTCTGACACCAAATGATCAATTACCAACAATTACTCACCTACAGTACAATCAAAATATGATACAATCAAAATGGGAAATCATTGTGCACCATCTTACCTGAGAACTTGCAAAGCATGATTCAGGAATAAGTAATCCATTCACTGTCACCTTTGTGCATAACATGCATGATATCATATTTATGTTTAAATTGTGTAAACTGTACATTTTTCACAGGGCATATTGCAATAAAAAAATGTTTGCTGCACTTCTCTCAAACAAGTTCTGTTATTTTGTAAGCCTTCATAACCACACATCTAGCACATGTGACAAAGCTAGACAACAGTAGGAAATTGTTTAGTGATCCATACTTACCTTTAAGATCCACACACTCATTGTAGTGTTAAAAATGCCTGACCCCGTATCTGAACTGATTAGAGTTGATTTTGAATGATTTGATTTTCATCCACACTGGCCCAGTGGCACACCTGGCCCCCTTTCATCATTTAGGATTCATGGGATTTGGGGTTTTCAACAACCTCTCACACACTTACACACTCAGTTACGCTGAGGTGCACAGAAAGAGAGAGAGAGAGAGAGAGAGAGAGAGAGAATGAGAGAGAACGAGAGAGAACGAGAGAAAGAGAGAAAGAGAAAGAGAGCCCTTGTCCACACTTCTGTGGCTGTTTTGTGCAAAGCCCCTGAGCCCTATCTCTGGCCAGGTCTCTCTCTCTATCTCTCTCTCTCTCTCTCTTTCTCTCTCTCTCTCTCTCTCTCTCTTTCTCTCTCTCTCTCTCTCTTCCAGAAAGTTCCAATGACAGTCATTACCACTGCTCGCTTGCTCGCTCCGCTCAAATGGGCCCAAATAACGCTTGTTATCCTCATGACATTCAGACTCCAGGGTGTGTGCGCTATTTACCAGGGCAAAATGGACGAAGAAAAGCTAATGGGCTCTCCTTAGCTGGGATCGAGACACAAAACGAGGGGTCAAATGGAGGCAGATCAGAAGAGGAGGGACAATACCGGATGAGTCACCGTCCAACAGGTGACCACGATGTGCAAAAAAAAAATATAATACACACTCACCAGAAAATCATGGAATGGTATTAAATGTACTTATAGTCAGATGAACAATAATTGGCCCCATGAATAATCCCACAGACACTTGTACATTTTAAAGCATTGTTAAAGTTTTTTCTCTGCACTCTGTGCATTCACACAGCAAATATCTTTTTTTTTTTCTAAAAAAAAGATGAGCTTTTTAGCAAAATGTTTGACATTTTGTATTGCAGCACTACTGTCCCAGAAAAAAGCCAGATGAATATATTGTATACCAACTTATTGTAACATTTGTGATACTCCTTACAGTTTTTTCCCTCCCTCCCCCCCCCCCCCCCCCCCCCCCCCAATTTGGTGCAATTCTTGAATTATCATTATGTTTTTTTCTCAATTGCTTAATGCCTCTGTCAACTCTCACATCATGCTTTCAAAACTCTAGCCAAAATGGAATGCTTTTTACAAAAGGCGCTAACAGTGACATAGTATCTCAAATGTGAGGAGGTTCAGCCTTTTTGCCCGTTTTTACCATTTGTTGATACTTAACATTGTTATTGTAGACTATGTTTTAAAAGGCAAATTACCTGTAAGACCAAAAGTAAGAAGACAAATTCATACATTGAACTACAACTTTCCACACATTTCCATAAAAGGAGTTTCACACACATTCATTGCAAATTCATGATTATGGAAGTTGTATACAGTGTATATTAGCTGTGAATATGTTTTCCATTTGGAGTCTTCCATATTGGAGTCTTTATATGTGAGCTTTGAATACAGTCTTGCTCGATCGCTCTAAGTCTAATGCTTGTGTCAGCATCTCCAAACTATTACTGTAACACACAGTTCTAAACAGAAGCATCAAATGGCCAAAATGACACATTTTCCTTCCAAAAGACACACATTAAAGGAACACTTCACCGATTAGCATTAAGCTTTGTATCTTTAGAAAATCAGTCATGTTTTTGAATGGTCATGCATCATTCCCATCTCAAGGCAAACTGAGGGAATGATGCACGACCATTCAAAAACATGACTGGTTTTCAAAAGATACAAAGCTTAATGCTAATCGGTGAAGTGTCCCTTTAAGAACCGTAGGCACCTCAGATTTGCCCCCTGGGGGCCAAGGTGGGCATTTATCAAAACAAATCAACAAATATGGATTGTATTCTTTGGGAAAAGGATTGAAAATGAACAAAAAAAGTGCCCTAGAAACCTGATGACAGGAGTGTAGCATGCACACACCCCACGCCACTCCCCTGAGTTCATTACAACCTTCCAACGTCCATACCCCATTCAGTGACATTAGAAGCAAATTTTGCAATCAATATAGTTAACTCTGAATAAATGCTTTTCATTTGTTCAACACATAGATCCAATCGAGCTTGTCGTTTTCAGGAGAGCTGTGTTAATGTTTTGAGGATAAGTTAAACAAAATGAAAAATGTTTATTTGCAACAGATGACTTCTGCCGTGCTAAGAAGGTGATGATCAAGATCAATCCCAGTTTCATTACTGTAAGTGCATTTAAACAATTGAGAAAAATGGTCATTTAAAAAAAGGTGTACAGAACATTGTGAAATCAATGAAAACGTGGTAGCACATTTACAAGAGATGACTTCTGGTGTCCTGAGAAAGATCAACTGATTCCAGTTTCATGAAGTGCATCTTGGTGCACCGTACTGAGTGCGTCTTAGTTTACAGTATGTCTCAAAGGCAAATTTATGTTAATCAAGAATAGAATCAACAATTTTCTGTACTACTATGAATAAGACAGTTAAAATGCTGTTAATATGATTGTTTATTCGGCAATAATGTTATATGTAAATGCTGCCTTTTTTGTGTTTGGCATACATCCATTTCAACAGTAAAAAATGATACTGTATATGGCATACATCCATTTTAACAGTAAAATGTTTTACTGTATGTGGGATATTGTAAAAGTTCAGACAGGATCCACATATATTCCCTATCTAACTTACCGCTTGTACTGCAGTTTTTTGCCTGACAATGTAATTTATGGTCACATGGAAAACAAGAGAATACTGTTTTACAGTAAGTTTACAGTAAGT
>NC_085005.1:20162755-20180255 GCF_963854185.1 Sardina pilchardus
CAGACAGATGCAGACGAACACAGACAAACACAGACAAATGCAGATGAACACAGACAGATGCAGACGAACACAGACAGATGCAGACGAACACAGACAAACACAGACAAATGCAGACGAACACAGATGAGACCAAATAAAATGGAACCAAATAAAAGTAAACTAATGCCGACAAACACAGATCAAAGCAGATGGATGTAGACGAACGCAGACGGACGGCGACCAGTTAACTTAACATAATTGCAGACGCAGAGCGCAGACGGAAGGCGTTTATTTGACGAGCCTGTCGAGTAATGCCCTGCTCGTGGAGAGGGGAGCTGGTTCCGGGAGCACTTCAGCCTGCCGCCATCGTGATCACAGTGATTCATGGGAAAAGTTGGAAGCCATCCGCATCAATGGGCGAGCCAGCTGGAATGCGTCTGCTGCAACATTGAGGCATTAAAAATCACACACACACACACACACACACACACACACACACACACACACACACAAATGCATTCGTGCAGGCAAACATACACACACACATGTCTGCATATAGACACACACATACACACACACACACACACACACACACACACACACATGTAAGGCAAACATACACACATGCAGACACACTCACTGCCTGCTCTGCGAATCTCTAGTTCACTTTAATGTGTGTGTTTACGATCCAGTGCAAATAGGAGAAGCGCATTACTGAGAGACCTGGAATTATCTCAGCCGGCGGTTGATCTACTGCCCACAGAGCGCCGGAGAGAGAGAGAGAGAGAGAGAGAGAGAGAGAGAGACAGAGAGAGAGAGAGAGAGAGAGACAGAGAGAGACAGAGAGAAAGAGAGAGACAGACAGAGACAGACAGACAGAGAGAGAGTACAAACTCGCCTTTCCAACCACCTTCCCAGAGCGCCTCTTTTCCCAAAAAGATGGTTGTCATGGAAAAACACACAAATATTATGACGATTCCCGACGCGTGGTCGGCCTCCCGGCCACCCTGTGGCCCTCCCTCTCAAAAGCCGCATCGACAAAGACCGATGACACGGACGCCGCCAACGGGGGCTTTTTTTTTTTTTACAGTACAAGAATCATTTTACACAATTAAACACCATGAGCCTCGTTACCGTTTGAAAGAGGGGAAAGAACTTACACTGGGAACCTCCTCCCCAACCCTTCCATTATAAAATGAAATTAAACAATTATGTAGGTGGATGGCGCGGGGGTTATTTCGCTGTGCGTCATCCGTGACTGCTCGCTTGTATCTCGGTGCCCTTGGTGTGGAGGATAGGGCCCCCGTTGGCAACTTTCGGGGTGGGGTGAGGCGGGGGATAAGCGTCTGTGTGGTTTTGTGTTGCGGGCCCCTGTAATCGTCTCTACCCAAACGAGGCCCTTGGCACGTTAACTGGAGCTCCGCGAGGCCCCTGCTGCCATTTTATCACTGCGGAGGAGAGGCCGCAATAAAAAGCCATTTGAGTCTGATTGGTGTTAATGGGAGGCAGAACAAAAGACAGCCAGCAGCTCCTGGGTGGGAGGCTGTGTGTGTGTGTGTGTGTGTGTGTGTGTGTGTGTGTGTGTGGGTGTGTTTGTGTGTTTGTGTGTGTGTGTGATGGGGAGGTTAGAGCCGGATTGTCTCTGGGGCGTCTCCCTCTGTGCCCTCTTTCTCTCCCTCTTTGCTGCTCTACCTTTCATTCTCTCCGTCTCTCTTCTCCCTGTCCTCCTCTCGCAGCTCTCTCTTCTCTTTCGCTCCCAACACACAGATGCTCTCTCTCTCTTTTTTCTCTCTCTTTCTCTCTCTCTCTCTCACACTCGTGCTTTGTCTCTATGGGAAAGATATGTTCTCTCTCTCTCTCTCTCTCCTTTCCTCTCTTTCTTTCTCCCTCTCTAAGTCTCTCCCTGTCTCCTTGACATGCACTCGCCAGACATGGATTTCCACTCCCCCTCTCTCTCTCTCTCTCTCTCTCTCTCTCTCTCTCTCTCTCTCTCTCTCTCTCTCTCGAACCCTCACTGGTATTCACTGTATTCTACGTTTCTCGAGACGCTGTAAAGACGCCCATGACATCACCAGTCCGCCGGGCTCCCACAACTGAGGCTGGCGAGGGGGAGAGAGTGGCGAGGCGCGGCGCGGCGAGTGCCCGGAACCCGCGCGTGGCAGCAGCGGTGAAGATGTGGCACGTCACCATGGCGGCGTAAAAAGAAGGGGGAAAAGAGAGATGGGGGAAAAAAAGAGGGAAAAACGAGAGAAAATGATTCACTAGCGTCATACTGCCCGCCACCCAGAGGCTTAGCATGTCTGTCTGCGTACAATAAAAAGGCCACACTAATGAAAACCATGAGCGCACTAGAAGAATGATGGAAATGTTCACGAAAGAGTGTGTGTAGATTTAGACAGAGAGACAGTCTCCTGAAGTCCTCTCCATTCTTTGCATTTTTTTTCTTTTCTGTCTCTTCTCTTTGCTTTTCTCGTCCTCTCCAGTCTTCACAAATCATCTCTCCCTTCATCTCGTCTTCCTTTGCAGCACTTTCTTTCCACTTTGCCGTTCCCTTCTTTTTTCTCTTCTCAAATGTTTTGTCATCTTCTCTCCTCCTCTCTTTTCCTTCTCTCCTCCTCTCTTCTCTTCTCCACACTTCCCTCTCCTTCTCTCTCAGCAGAAGTGAGTGGGATGTGTAGGTGGTCTGTTTCGATGTGCGCAGGGATAGCCTGATTTGATTTCATCGCTGTGACCACCCGCTTGTGTGGGGGCATACATACTGAACAGCTCACAGCAGCAAACATAAGACAGCCTTACTCTCTCTCACTTACTCACTCACTCTCTCTCTGACACACACACACACACACACACACACACACACACACACAAACACACACACACACAAAATGACCCCTACATACAGTACTTTCAACGAATTTCTGACAATCAGTCACACACACACACATGCACGCACACTCAGACTTCTCTTTTGAACGTCTTCCAAGAAGCAAGTATACTGTAGGAGCCAACAAATGAGCCCTTTCTCCATGGCCTGAGTGGGACTGCCCTGGATTCAGTCGTGAGCTGAGGGAGATCAAGGAAGATGAAAAAGTCTAGAAGAAGGAGAAGACAAAGAACATGATGATTATGGTGATTACGGTGAAGGTGCAGCACAAAAAGAACAAAAAGACGTGGGAGAAAACCAGTCAAAGAAAAGATCATCATTTTTATAAAAGTGATTATGCAGTTAGATATCCAACACATCCCTAATAATACCAATTTGTCTCCTTTGAGAACTATGATAGATTGACATAATGATGTTCCAGGACATGGGGCAAAAGCTTCTTTCAGCAGCTGAGGCCAGTGTTATCAGGGACATTCATTCAGCGCCTAAGACCATAAATGTTGTGGCCGTGACAGATATAAGGCAATAAAAAATGGCTCAACGGGTCCCCGGCATCGATCGCTCACATGATGAATAGGCGTCTGGGACCGGTCTGTGGGACCGCGCCGACGGGCCGAAATGGTTTAGCGGCCGACAGAGATGACATATTTCACCCAGGTAATGACATCAGAGCCTCTTTCCACCAGGTGCCCCCGCGACACCATCATCCATCACCCTCAGGTGTGCGTCAGGGGAAGAAGTGTGTGTGTGTGTGTGTGTGTGTGTGTGTGTGTGTGTGTGTGTGTGTGTGTCTGTGTGTGTGTCTGTGTGTGTGTTTCAGGGGGTGATATTACTCCAGAGGAGAGGAACTTTAGTGGATTTGATGTAGAAGTAGAAGAGAGGTGAATAACGGGTCTAAAATGAACAATATGTCACATATGCTTCATGCTTTTATACTTTTCATTTCCTTTGTGTACTTTTTTAGGTTTGTTTTTAATATCTCCCCTATTGACTTATCTTTTTGGAGAGATAATCTCATTCAATTTCATTTTCATGATGACTTTATATGCCACTTTAAATTACTTTTCAGTCTAGACGTCAGCTGCCATACATGCAAATGAAACTTATTGTAGGCTAATAAAAACTTATTTTGCGCTGAAAAAAATACTGACCTGGAAAAGACCTCCACGCGTTCTAAGCTGCTCTAAGGGTTCAGATGCAAAAGCCTCTAAATCCGTCTGACCACTTTTCTTTTAAATTAGCATTTTGTATCAGGCTCCTATAGGGATTCGCCTACAAATCAATATTTCAGACCATGAAGAGAGTGTTTAGTTAGTTTTGAAGCTAAATTATTGAATTAACTTACACTATATGTGAAGAGCATTCACTCACCATCATTTTCTATGTGTGTGTGTGTGTGTGTGTGTGTGTGTGTGTGTGTGTGTGTGTGTGTGTGTGTGTGTGTGTCTGTGTGTGTGTCTGTGTGTGTGTTTCAGGGGGTGATATTACTCCAGAGGAGAGGAACTTTAGTGGATTTGATGTAGAAGTAGAAGAGAGGTGAATAACGGGTCTAAAATGAACAATATGTCACATATGCTTCATGCTTTTATACTTTTCATTTCCTTTGTGTACTTTTTTTAGGTTTGTTTTTAATATCTCCCCTATTGACTTATCTTTTTGGAGAGATAATCTCATTCAATTTCATTTTCATGATGACTTTATATGCCACTTTAAATTACTTTTCAGTCTAGACGTCAGCTGCCATACATGCAAATGAAACTTATTGTAGGCTAATAAAAACTTATTTTGCGCTGAAAAAAATACTGACCTGGAAAAGACCTCCACGCGTTCTAAGCTGCTCTAAGGGTTCAGATGCAAAAGCCTCTAAATCCGTCTGACCACTTTTCTTTTAAATTAGCATTTTGTATCAGGCTCCTATAGGGATTCGCCTACAAATCAATATTTCAGACCATGAAGAGAGTGTTTAGTTAGTTTTGAAGCTAAATTATTGAATTAACTTACACTATATGTGAAGAGCATTCACTCACCATCATTTTCTCATTTTTGACAAAAGTGGATTTAGAGGCTTTTGCATCTGAACTCTTCTCTTGGGCCTCAGAGTGTCACACTTTTACCACCCTGTTCTGTGGCTTGTTCTACCCTGTGT
The DNA here is from genome assembly GCF_963854185.1 of Sardina pilchardus. Taxonomy (NCBI): domain Eukaryota; kingdom Metazoa; phylum Chordata; class Actinopteri; order Clupeiformes; family Clupeidae; genus Sardina; species Sardina pilchardus. Next base: position 20,167,765 of record NC_085005.1, read on the forward strand.
TTTTGTTGCGCAGTGCTTCGCCTTGCTGCACCGTGTAATTTTTGCATTGTAATGTCTTGGCGGGGCGTGCCATTGACCTGCGCAAGCCTCTGTGGGGTTGGTTCCCTTGCTCTGTTAAAAGGGTGTTTGACGTAAAAGGCCGCTCGTTAAAACATGCCGAATTCAGTCAGGTGTGCTTTACGAGGGGCTCTTTAAGAGGCTCCGCGATGGGCCTAATGGCCACTTAAACACAGGCCAGGCTTTTGTTTTTACGGAGGTGGACGTCAGGATACAGGCCGGAGGGGCTGAGGCCGGCCAGAGATAGCCGCTGAGTCTGGGTACGGATATGGTCAGTGCCGCTGCTGGTCATTTCGGTGCCTCAAGCAAAATTGCTTTGTGGTCCACCCCCACCCCCACAAAAATAAAGAAAGAAAGAAAGAAAGAAAGATAGAAAATTGATTGTGATGAATCTTCAATTGTTTCAATGATAACTCAAACACCCAAAGTAAAATGAAACACATGTCATCCATAATTTACAGACCATTACTACTGTGTGTTTTTCAACATTCATTTGAGATTGCTGAACAAATGCTGTTTGACTTATAAATGTTGCATTGTCTCTCTAGACCATCGAGTCTTTACATACTCATAATGCCCTTTTAGCCAGCTCTTATTTACAAGCCTTTTTTGAGCAACATTGATAGCACGACGATAACAATAATATGCGCAATATCAAGTTGTTATAAGCAGCTTTCACTGCTTTGGAAATTGAAGTAATGATACTGTATGTTGCTTCACATTTCTGTTTGCAATTAAACGTGAATTATGAGCGCGGTAGCCACCTACAGTAGCTATCTGAATGGAATGCGGATTCGCTTCATGTGTTGAAAACGAATTATTGAAGACTCACCAATTCCATTCCCTAAAGGCAAAGTAGTAGTACTAGTAGACTTGTTTTTATATTCCTGCCAAAGGGCAGGACAACTGGATGACTGGACCTGGCTTCCGTCTCCTCCAGGTCCAGCTGCTGTCCAACATGCAGATATCGTTCCAGTGTATTACAGCTTAGACTAAAGTGCTGTCCAACATGCTGTTGTTGTTCCCGTGTGTTATAGTTTCAACTACGGGTATGCATCTTGAATTTCTTGACATTCAAGACATTCTTGAATTTCCCCTTGGGGATCAATCAAGTATCTATCTATCTATCTATCTATCTATCATCAGGAGGCGGAGTGGAAGAGTAAGACAGACAACTGTGAAGAATCAGGCCCCAACCTGTCATGGCCCCTGCATCATAGTCATATGAGGAGATGAGGAGAGGAGAGGAGATAGGGGAAAAGAGGAGAAAAGAGAAGAGAAGAGAGAAGAGGAGAGAGAAGAGAAGAGAAAAGAAGAGAAGGGAAAAGAAGAGAAGAGAGGAGATGAGAGAGGAGAAGACAAGGGAGATGAGAAGAGAAGGGAAAAGAAAGGAAGAAAAAAGAAGAGCAGTAAAGAGAAAGGAAGAGAAGAATCACCTCCCTGCAGAGATGGTTCCTGTTGCAGTCCAAACAGAGCCGTCCCTGAGAAGCAGTCAAAGGTCAGACAACTGTGGTTCAACACTGGGCCAGTTCCAGAGTGGACCGGGCGAGGATCAGCCTCAGATTATATATCAGCCAGCTGCTATGATCTGGAGTGAAGAGTGGAAGGAGGCCCAGAAGGAGGCTGGAGGCCAGGACAACTGTGAGAGCAGCCTCTGACCTCTACGCTGACCGCTGCTGTACACACAATGGGATCCGATGACTAAGCGCTATGCCCTGTGCCACCATTTTGTTTTTTCTTCTCTCCTCGTGTTGTCCCTTTTTTTACCCTCTCTCTCTTTTTTTCTCTCTCTCTTATGTTTTTTAAGTGCTGTGTCCTCTATTAACCTCCTCTACTTTCCTCTTTTTTCTTCTCCTCTCCTGTCTTCTCTCTTTTTATCTCATCTTTCCTCTCCTCCTCTCCTCTCCTCTTCTCAGTAAAGCGATTTTCTCCTGAAATTCACAGTTCACTTTCATTCCTTCGACTGGAAACTCGCAGAGACTCGCCGGCACATATATTCACAGCCAGAAGCATGTCCTTCACGTCTGCGTCCTGTGGCAGATACGGTTTCACGTCAGCCGTGAGCCATGCATGTCCAAGGCCTTAGTGTGAGCGAGCAGGCAATGCAGGGTGATTTGTAGTGGGTGTGTGTGTGTGTGTGGGGGGGGGGGGGGGGGCAACACCGTTGAGGCCTGCTGTATCTGCCCAAGATCAAGTAACACTCATCCTTTCCTTCAACGGAATACTCCCTCAGTCTCAGCAGACCACGCACACACACACACACACACACACACACACACACACACACACACACACACACACACACACACACACAGACATATGTACACACACGCACACACAAACACACACACAGACACACACAGACATATGTACACACACGCACACATGCACACACGCACACACACACACAAACACACAGACATACGCACACACCCCCTCACAATAACACAGAAACAAGATGCCGTGGTACACCAGTAGTCGTACCCCTCCTTACCCCGAGACCGCAACACGAGGACATGAAAAAGCCAGAAGAAAAAAAAACACCCTCACACTGTACAAATTGGCTTGGTCTACCAAGGATTCTATTTCAGGAAGTCCTTGACGTGAGTAATTGCTCTTGGTCAGAAATCATTACTGCACTCGTTTTTAAATGTTGGAGAGAGAGGGACCGGCATGCGTTCAGGGGTTGGTGCCCGGAGAGTGTTGTTAAACTCTCCAACTCTCCAAGGTCACTTGTGAGCCACTTTTTCGGACAGTCCCCAAGACACTGAGGGTCCGACTTCCTCTGCGCCATCCTGGTGTCCGCGGGGCAGAGGTTGGGATGATGTTTGGGGGTCAGTGAGAGAGGCCACAGGTCACTGCATTGCTGCATATGCCCCCCGGTTTAGCGGTGATTGGTCTTGCAAGCCGAATCTGTTCTTTGGACAAACAGTTACTTTGTGTTCTGCCTTGCCTTGTTGACACTAAGGAGTGAATACACACACACACACACACACACACACACACACACACACACACACACACACACACACGTGCGCGTGCACACACACACACACACACACACACACACACACACACACAGACACACACACACACTCTCTCACACCTGTGCCGTGCTGTACAAGATGGCACCACTCACTCAGACACACAGAAATGACCGGGGTCCTCCAAATATGCCAGGCATCCGCGGCTGGGGTGACGACATCGGGGCAGCACGCGTCTCCGTCACCCACCCCCCCCCCCCCCCCCACCACCCCCTCGACTGATCCCGTCCTGCCCAGCTGCCGCACTGCGTTTGTCACATGGATGAGTCCGGGGCTCTCCTCGGCATCTGCCCCCTTTTCTCTTTCTCTTTCTCCCTCTCTCTATCCCCCCCTTCTCTGTCTCTCCGTCTACTGCTCCATTCTCCCTCTCTCCCTCTTTTCTCACCTCTTTCTTTCTCAGTCTTCTTCTCTCTTTCCATCTTTTTTTTTTTTAAGTTTAAATGCCAACTATTCCCCGTCAGTGCGAGCCACCAGGCATCAATGGTGCAATTTCATTGGATTGTATTTGATGCTTCTGTTGTTCGATAAAGACTTTGTATAAGTTAAACATTATCTCCCTATCTTCCTCATCCTCTCTCTCACCCTCTCTCTCTCCCTCCCTTTCTCTACCTCTCTTCCTCTCTCTCTCTCTGTTTCATTCTGACAACAATGTCAGCCCCACTTTTGATAGGTAAAGACTTTATAAAAGTTAAACATTTATCTCCCTCTCTTCCTCTTCCTCTCTCTCACCCCCTCTCTCTCTCTCCCTCCCATCTCCATCTCTCTCTCTCTCTGTTTCTCTCTCTCTCATTCTCTCAACAATGTTGCTAGATAAAGACTTTGTCAAAGTTAAACATTACATCTCTTCCTCTTTCTCAAACCCCTCCCTCCCTTTCTCCATCTCTCTTCCCCTCCCTATCTCCATCTCTCTGTCTCTCTCTCTCTCTCTCTCTCTCTCTCTCTCTCTCTCTCTCTCATTCTGACAACAATGTTTTGAGCCCCACTTGTCCAAGCATGGGCCCCATGCTGTATTCCTCTCTTCTATTCATTAGGGGTCATCCAGCCACTGACCCCTGTCCCCAATACCCCTCCCCCCCCACCCCCACCCCATCCCCCAAATACCCCCCAAATACCCCTCTCCTGCCCACCCACTCTCATTCAGGGAGGGAGCCGATCAATATCACACCCTCCCAGCATCCCAGAGGGTCCGGAAAAATTCATCACAATGTGCGCCGGACACAATGAAGCGAGGCTGACCCTCACTGCCCCCTCGATCACCGCCCCCTCCTCCAACAGCCAGCACCTCTGAGGGGGCAATTTCCCCTGGGCAGGGTCTGACTGCGCTGGGTGACAAACCATTTCATTCGCAGACGTGTCTTTAGGGTGTGTGTGTGTGTGTGCATGTGTGGTGTATGTGTGTGTGTGTGTGGGGGGGGGGGGGCTTTATCAAATTAGAATTGATCATTTGATCTCGCTGAGCCTAAACGTGGCAGGTTGAGAGGCTTCAGTAAGCCCTTCACACAGAGAAACACACAAAGCCACACACACTAACACGCATCCAACAGTGACATCTCCCACTGTCTCTCTCTCTCTCTCACACACACACACACACACCTGTCCATATCCTCACATCCACCTACACCCAGACATCCACATCCACATCCACACACACACACACACACACACATACTCTCTCTCTCTCTCTCTCTCTTTCTCTCACACTCATGCATGACTGAACGCACACTCTGTCTCACACACACACACACTCACACAGAAACACACACACACACACAGTCACAGACACACCCACACGCTTACACACACGCTACATATCAGCTCCCCGGTTCAGAGCGCTCTCCCTCGGGTTTGATTGACAGCCACAGTCCCCTGTGAGCAGTGAGGGGTTGAATTGCCCCGGACAGGGCCACGGCTCCCAGGGAGAGCCAGGGGTCAGAGGTCGCGGCCGACTCTCTCTCTGCCGTCACAGTCCAGCGACAGAGCGACAGAGTGTGAGTGTGTGTATGTGTGTGAGTGTGTGTATGTGTGTGTGTGTGTGTGTGTGCATGTGTGTGTGTGTGGGGGGGGGGGGGGGGGGGCACATGTCAGACGACAGGGGGCCCAGTGGGATTCGAGGCGAATGAACAGAGGACGCAAAGGACTTTAAGAAGAGGAAGACGGGGGGGAGGAGGGAAGGGGAGAAGGAAGGGGCCATCGTTTGACTCGCCTCTTAGGCCAGCAGCTGTGTCCAGTCATCCTGAATTAGAGTGGATTGGACACACACACACACACACACACACATGCAGACACAGACACGCACACACACACACAAGCACACCCCTTTTCTACCTTTTCTAGACTTTTCTGTGTCTTCAAAGGACCAACAAATCTAACAAATTGGGGCTCAATTGAATGGATTTGTTCTCTACGTACATGCTAACCTTTGCTAACATGCTAACCTTTGTTGAGCCACATGACCAGGGCCAGGGAGAACTAACACAGTGTGTATGTGTGTGTGTGTATGAGTGTGTGTGGGGAAGGTGTGCGTGTACAGTATGTGTGTGTGTGTGTGTGTGTGTGTGTGTGTGTGTGTGTGTATGAGCGTGTGTGGGGGGAGGTAGGTGTGTGTATATGTGTGTGGAAGGAGGGGGGGAGGTTACAGGATAATAACTCCTGAGCACAGTCAGACTAGACGACCCCAAATCCTCTCTCCTCTCTCCAGCACTGATGAGAGCACTTGGGCTTTCAAGCAATTGCCTCGGTTAAAAAAAAAAAGAAAAAAGAAGAAAAGAAAAAACGTACAGTACCTTTACAAGTGTGCTCAAAAGAACATGGGCAGCAGCTAGGACCGTGGCACAGAGCTAAACACACAGACTCCAGCCAACAGCATGCACAGCCCCAGCGGCGTGAGTCATTTTCTCATCTCACTGCCTCTCTAGTAATTACTGCAGGAGAACATTCCCCGGCTGAGCATCTTTTTGTTTTGCATGAAAAGCTCGTAGGCTGGTCTGCTAAATGCTCCGACAGGATACGGACATAATGTCATCTCCTAGTCTCCCACATTTACAATTCCACCCTTCACACACAGACACACACACAGACACACATACACACACACACACACACACACACACATACACACACACACACACACAAACACACACTCACTCACACACACACACACACACACACACACACACACACACACACGCCACACAGACCCTCTTTAGCCTCTCACAGCCACAGAAGTGATGTGCGTGTGTGTGTGTGTGTGTGTGTGTGTGTGTGTGTGTGTGTGTGTGTGTGCGTGTGTGTGTGTGCAACCTACAACAAGAGTAGCCGTTCGGCGCGGAGAGGAAAGCCCCTGGATCTCCCGTCCCTTTGTTGCGATGGCCGGCGCACGGTGCGGTGGGCTCGGCGAGAGGAAGGGGGTCGCGCACGGGCACCGCCGTCCACTAAGCCCACAGGAAAGCGCCGGCAGGAACTGGAGATCAGCTATCCCAACAGAGCGTGGAGGGGTGGGGGGGGAACGACGGGTCCGGCCCGACCAGAGGGGGCGAAAAAAGCCAGAGCCGCCCGGAGCGCAAATCCCTCACGGACAATGGCGCTCTGGTAGCCCCCCCTCACTGCAACCCAAGACGCAACCCGTCAGGGTTATAGGGCGCTTCTACTCACGCGAACCCCACACACACACGCTTCAGCTGCGACATCACAACCAGACAGCAGCCTTTAAAGGTGAATTATGCACGTTTTTTAGCTTCATTTGCCTTAACTGATCAGTTTCGGAGTCATTAGAATGGTCATCTGACTTATCTCGGATTGAAGGGCGGCCGTCTCGTTTCCCCCTAGCGCCTCTGAGAGGAAAAAAGCACTCTTGTGAGTTTGTGCCACCGGGCCGGTGCCACTGTCAAGCAGAAAGTCTCCAGCCTCGCGATCATGCTAGTGAAAAGGCAGACTGACCGATTGAGGAGTGTTGTTAAATATCACACTAAAGCTGTAGGGGAAGCTCTGCAGAGGAACCTGCAAGCGTAAAACGAAAAGCGAAACCGAAACCGGCAAAGAAAATCACCAGACCTGCATAGTTTCCCTTTAAATTTGGGCCACTTCTTTAACTCCTCTGAATAAATACAAGAAGGACTTATGAGAGAAATGGGAATGAATATAACTGTAGAGAAACAAAATTTGGGGTGAGTGATAAGTCAAACTATGGTCAATGAATCATCTCTTTTGTATTCTCAATAAAGGATGGGGGTGAGTGATTGAATAATACTTCAATCATTAAAAATGCACTATTTCACAAGTGTATGTATGTGTGTGTGTGTGTGTGTGTGTGTGTGTAAGGCAAGCTCTTGCCAGTGACAGATCGATAGCTGCAGCAGTAGGACGCCCGCTATGCACCAGCAGGACAACGACGCCGCCCGCGTCTCAGAGTCCTATCAGAATCCACGCAACACAAGGGGGCAGATGAAGCATCTTACTGTATGGCTGCCCTGCCCTGCCCCCCACCTCTTGATGCCATAGGTAGCCCATAATGCTGCACTGGTGACTGAGGGTGTGTGTGTGTGTGTGTGTGTGTGTGTGTGTGTGTGTGTGTGTGCGTGTGTGTGTGTGTGTGCGTGTGTGTGCGTGTGTGTGTGTGTGTGTGTGTGTGTGCGTGTGTGTGCGTGTGTGTGTGTGTGTGTGTGTGTGCGTGTGTGTGTGTGTGTGTGTGTGTGCCTGTGTGTGTGTGTGTGTGTGTGTGTGTGCGTCTGTAAAGACAGGTAAAGGCGGTTGATAATGACAGGATGACAAGAGAGTGGCAGATGAGTGTCAGGTATTGTGGAGGATGATAAAAGGGGACAGGGGGGGTTAGGGGGGCAGGGAGGGAAAGCTAAAGGTCAGTCGCTAACCATGTGGAGCCTGGACCCACTGAGGAGGAGCAAAGAAGAGGAGGTGGAGGAGGAGGAAGGGGGGATAGAGAGAGAGAGAGGTGGAGGGGTCTATGCATGTGGGGGGTGGACACACATCACTCACACCAAACCGTGTTGGGGACACTACTAAGATAGATAGATAGATAGATAGATAGTTAGATAGACAGAGAGAGAGAGAAAATAGGTCACAAGATGATGAGTACAGTTCAATAAGATGAGAAGACAGAAAAAGGAGAGAGAGAGAACAGAAAGGGATGAGTGGAGTAGATGGCGGGGAGGTCAGAGGTCATGGAAGAGGGGGGTTGGGGGGGGGGGTGCTGTCACTGACGTGTCATCCTCGTAGTCTAATTATATTGTCAGGGATCCCATTAGGAGCCCTTCGCTGCTCAATGAACCCACTTCCTCATTTGTCAGCGGCTGGGACCTGTCATCTGGTGCATGCTGGGTAGTCCGGCCATTATGATGTCACAGACAGCAAGCAGGTAGAAAAGCCGCAGAAAGATGCAGATAGAGAGAGAAAGAGAGAGAGAGAGAGAGAGAAAGAGAAAGCTGAAATTTTAATGTTATCTAAAACCAATGAATCACGTCTTGCGGAGAGACGGAACAAAATTTGGGGTGAGTGATAAGTCATACTATGGTCAATGAATCATCTCTTTTGGATTCTCAATAAAGGATGGGGGTGAGTGATTGAATAATACTTCAATCATTAAAAATGCACTATTTCACAAGTGTATGTATGTGAGTGTGTGTGTGTGTGTGTAAGGCAAGCTCTTGCAAGTGAGAAATTCTTCTCGAAACAATGTCCAGAGGCGTTTGGAAGATGATAGGTCTGCGCGCCCGGGCAAGGGTGTGTGCCGCATGCGTGGGTGAACTGAGAGAAAGAGAGATAGAGAGAGAGAGCGAGAGAGAGAGAAAATGAGAGAGAGAGAGAGAGAGAGAGAGAAAGTGCGAGGAGCCGGTGTGTGAGTTTGAGTTATGTGTTTATGCGGGCAACCCCAGACAGTGTGTTTCCACACTATAAGGTGGGGGCAGTGAGAGTAGCCCATGGAAAAGTCCCATGGGCAGCCCACAGGAGGTTTCCTGGTAGCGTGCAAAAACACACACGCCTGGAGTTAAGTGAAGAGTGTGTGATGGAAGAACACTTAACAAACAGCCTTGACGGATCCTCCGCGAGACAAACAGATCATGTGATGCCTTTCGACTGATTTGCTGTTCACACAATACACAAGCCGTCCAAAATAAACAAGCTGGTCTTCCACTCCGGACGAGCCAGTCACCTCCTATCCTGGTTTGCCCCTAAGCAGAGGTCCACAGCACAGGGGCAGTAACCTCCGCCCTCCTCATGTTCTTTGAGAGACAAAATGAAATGTTTGGGGTGTCTGGCTTTCCGCCCCTTTGTCTTCCCTTTCCAACACAAGTGTCCTCCTTTTCAGAGTCTCGCCCAGTGGTCACCCTACTCTAGGCGCCCAGTTCAAAGTCACATCTGTTTTGCTCTTTTTGTAGTAAAAGTTTTACACTATAGTGAGGTCAGGCCAACCACCTCCAGCTTTACCCAGACAGAGGATCATGACATTGGGGGAGGCATCGGCAAGACACTGACCTTCAGTCACCCAGCACAACGCAGAGCCAGAAACATTTTGTTCTTTGTCATGATAGCTGTCCCACTATTGAGCCAAAATACCTGTAGCGAGTGCAACTACCATTGTTAGTTAAAAACATGTTCTTTTACTAGATAACACCAAGGTTAATGGAACGGTTTCAACAACCCATTGTCTGTTGGCTGTTAAAAAAACAGGCCTATGCTTTTCTCTTACCTGCGCTAGCTTATGTCCCCGCATTGGTTTTGCATTTACAATTCATTCATTGACACTAACACTTTTTCCTAAACACTTGCGTTATTTCAGAGCTAGATATTTACATGTATTTGTCTCAGCAGCATACATGTGCTCCCTGGAAATAGAACCAGTAATGCCATGATCTTGATGTTATGGTGCTAAAATCTCAATGTGGTTTTCATGCTAAAATCTCTGTGTGGTAAATCATGCTAAAATCTCAGTATGGTTATCATGCTAATATCTCTTTATGGTTATGATGCTGTGGCATTGTATTTAAACCACAGAGTAATGTTTTATGCAAATTAAAAACTAATTTGCTCATGAATCATGTACTGTAAGTAACAAAGTTGAAGTTGAACAATGTCTATCTTCGTTCAGTTACCTGGAGCTCTTATATGAACCTGTGAGACAGGTATGATTCTGTTGTTATAGGTACCTACAGTTTTTTTTTACTTTGTGTTACAGTATTTTGTATTGTATTGTGAATATTACAGATAGCGGGACGATTGAAACGGGGGGTGAATGAAACATTCCAGTTTTCTCCTAGTGCAACGATAGACAGACATTATTAGGACAAAACATACTGTAGAACATAACCTATTAAGCTCCGTTGCACAGCCAAATAGGCTACCTGTTATGTCCTTTTATCATAGAGTTACAGGCAATACACCATTTTTGATGGTCTAAAAAGTAAACATTATTATTACCTTTTTCATCTAAAGGTTTGACTTCATGCTTACTCAGTAGACCATTTAGCGCTCTCCCCAATCCCAGACTTTAATATTGCATGTTTGTTTGCAGTGGATGCAAAACAGCCTACAATGCTAAATGTCTATGGTGTCTGTTTCATTGGTCCCGACAAGGCAGTAAACCCCATGGATTATGAGTAAATGCACCCATATCTGTGTTTATATTCAATTTTATGTAGGTGAGACATGGAAAAGAAGTTTTAGAAAAATGTAAATACTTTTGGGGTTATCAGGTAGAGGGTAGAGTTTTGCCATGTTAACCAATGGAGACTGACGACCTACTGTATGGGTCATGAAGGGCACTAACCAGCTCTAACTGGTCTTACCCACGTAAAAACAGCGAAATAACATTTTGCTGTATAGAAACATTATATAATTGGAAACATGTATTGTTCTATATAAATGGCATAGTGTATAATGATGATGCCAAGGAGTTGTTAGCAGGCCAAGATGTAGGCTATAGCCCAGCAGCAATCTATCTAAAATAACATCTATTTGAAGCACAATTCATGATATTGAATATTGAAGTTGTGGGAAGTTAACCCTTTCATGCACGCATTATGAAAAAAAGTGTCTAGATTTTTTTAGTATGGATTTTATTACTCTATATGAGCCCAATATTGAAAATCAGTTGGCATTTTTTAAAAATATGCTTTTATATAGAAGTTATGTTACTGTCCACGTATGTGGACAGTGCGCAACAAAGGGGTAAAAAAGAATAAAATGTAATGATAGAAAATGTGGAAACTATGGCCCTCTACTTCCTCCATACTACCCACCCAGCCCTCTACTACCCCCATACTACCCACCCACCTCTCTACTACCTCCATACTACCCGCCCAACCCCTCTACTACCCCCATATTACCCACCTCTACTACCACCACTACCCAACCACCCCTCTACTACATCCCTACTACCCACCCCTCTACTACTAATCCACCCACCCCTCTAGTACTCTCATACCCACCCCTCTACTACCCACCCACCCCTCTACTACCCCCATATTACCATACCACCTTGGCATTACCACATGTAATTAGGTCATTATTTATAAATATGTTTACCAAATGTTTGTTTCTTTGTAATTTAAAGCAATTAAAATCATATTTGAAAAAAAAAAAAAGTCCTAATTACAAAATCTAATTTTTGGCCATTTAACTCCTCTATTGCGCAACGTCCACATACGTGGACAGTTGCTTTTTAGGGTCTACAAACTCCATTTTACATCCGATTTAATTTCTGAAAACATAGAGTTGTTCAACACACTCTCCTGTACAGCATAATATTTTTTTTTACATGATTTTGCCTTCTTGAGTACTAGCTTTTTACAGATATGCCTGGAGCATTCAGCATATGGCCATTACTGTCACTCATGTTGAATTGATGAGGTCATCACGCAGTCAATATTCCAAATATAAGATGATACATATTGTTAATATATTGCCAAGGGCCTACTAAAACTGCCCTGAAGTGGATTGGTGTATATCAACATGATAAATAAGTAGAAAACAGAGTTAAAGTTACTGTCCACGCATACGGACGTTGCGCATGAAAGGTAGCTTAATCTGTAAAGTTTGTTCTTTCATCCTGCATGCCTGTTTCATTCGTCCCGACCATGAGGGACGAAGGAAAAATACCGCACACTCGACTTCTGCTCAAATAAGCTTTTGTTCAGAGCTGAAAATACAGCCGTATTTGACAGATGGAAGTTGCTATTGACGAAATATTCATGCTTACGATGTCTTTGTTAGTTAGGCTACCGTCCCGGTTCTCCCCTACCCTGTTTCATTCTACCTGGAGCTCTTGTATGAACTTGTGAGACAAGTAAGATTCTGTTGTCAAAATAAAGAAAAGTGAAAGCTTTCCATGAATCATTACACAACACAAGCGAGAGTATACTGTATGACCGCAACACTTCA
>NC_085005.1:20182682-20200182 GCF_963854185.1 Sardina pilchardus
GTACACCAAAGCCAGCCGCTGATTGCCAGCAGATTTAGGTCCGGTGTTTGGCCGCGGTTTCCCCATTTGGCTGCCATTGCTTCCTCCTGGCACCATTAGACCCCACCCCTCACACACACACTCCACACACAGAGATACAGACACACAGCAATGCACCTATTCCCGTCTCTTCAAATATAACCCCCCTCACCAACCACACCCTGTAATCTCCATACTTCTCCCCCCCCCCCCCCCCCCACCACACACACACTAATATACACATCTACACGCACACACACTTTTTCTTATTTTACCCCCAGTTTGGACCACTCCAGTCATGGGCTTCTTGGCCAAGCCCCCAGTCACTTTGTGTGTAGGAGTTTCTGCCCCCCGGTACCCTTCCGGACAATCACCCCCCCCACCCCCCCCCCCCCTTCTGCCCCCTGCACCCAGCAACACCCTTACCCACACACACACCCTGCTCAAGTAGCCTACTCGTTGTAACGCCAATAGGTGATAGACCTCCCTTTCAGGACATTCCAACGAGGCAACACACACAAACACACACACACAAACACACACACACACACACGCACACACACATACACCACACACGCACACACACACACACACACACACACACACACACACACACGACCCCCACTCTTTTATGGCCTCTGATCTGCATTTACTCTCACTGTTATTTATCTATGTTTCCGGTCGCAGCTCCACCCATGCCCAGCGTTTTTGGGTCCCGCTGCCAAACGGGACGGGCCCGGTCGCAAATAAAGTAGTACACAATATCCCCTTCCTCGCTCCGTGCCAAGTCTGTAGCGTAGCTGCCAATCAATGCGGTGAGTCGCGCCAGGCACCTCAGACTGCCCGCTTTTGATGGGCACCGGCCTGGGCAGTGCCTGGACGGGGACCATGCGCTCCTGGTTGGCACTGAGTCGTTAATGCATCTGTTAGCTGCCTCCTGGGAGTCACATCGATCGGGATCGGACATTTCGTGAAGTGATTATAGAGAGAGAGGGACAGAGAGAGAGAGAGGGAAAGAGAGAGAGGGAGAGGGAAAGAGAGACAGAGAGGGAGAGGGAGAGAGAGAGAGAGAGAGAGAGAGAGAGAGAGAGAGAGAGAGAGAGCGCTTCCTGCTCGGTTTGAGTCAGAACAGAGAACGGGCGTCCGGTTACAGCAGTCATGTGACTGAACTCCTCATCAGGTTGTTTACTGCTCTTGTGTCTGCAGTCTGTCTGCAACCAGAGAGGTAGAAATAGATTCCTACTCTGGAACACAGGTGGACTGGATCAGTGCCACATTAGGGCCACGTCAGGGCCACATCAGGGCCACATCAATGCCACATCATGGTCAGATCAAGGCTAGACCACAGCCAGACCAGGGGCTTAATTGGCCCCGGATGCGCTTCAGCGTTTAAGTGCCGCCTGGAAGTGTCTGGAAGTCCGAGGCACCTTCATGGAAACAGGCGTGCAAACGGCCCCACAAGTGTCCGCCGCCCCATGCACTGGTGTGAGAGCTGGACACGGTCAGACGGCAGCCGCGGGGCGAAGACAGCTCGGGGTGATTTCCCAGAATAGCCCACCGGGTGGGGGTGGGGGGGGGAGCTGACCGGCCGACAGACAGCTCACCGTCCCCCTCATGAATATTTCAGCCCCCCGAGAAAAAAAGAAAAAAAAAAAAAAGAAAAAAACTTGGGCCGTAAATATTTGAAGAGCTTTTGTGATCGCCCCCCCCCCCCCCCCTCTCTCTCTCTCTCCCGTCCATCCTATCCTACCCTCACGATGGCGGACAACGAGACGGAGGGAGAGGCCGGCCACAACGGCTTTGCCGAGCACAAAAGGCCCCGTCGGGCGGACAACGGCGGGCGATTAAGACAGTGACGCTCGAGCGCTGAATGCCGCGGCGTTTAAAGGTGTAACGCACACCCGCGGCACGAGTTTCCCCCGCAATCAAAGGTATCGCCTGCCGCCATCTCCCGCGGTCTTCTCTGTGCTTCGGCGGCGAGATAATAAGGCACCTGCCTTTCAATTACAGCGTCCTCTTCAAAAGGACAACACAGAGCCCAGCCCTGCGGCAGTAATTGAAGGTGTCGAGATAAAACGTACACACTCACACACTCTCCCAACACACACACACACACAAACAGACGAAGAGAGAGAGCGAGAGAGAGAGAGATAGAGAAAGAGAAAGAGACGTGTAAGAATGGTCTGAGTCATTGTTTCGACTTTCATTGCGACAAGCGGAGCAAAAAGCTGCTGTACGGTTACCCTTTAATAATAAATGTGCTTTGGTTTGCCTCATGCCAAAAAATGTCACCGTGGGATGGGAGGCACAGAGATGGAGGTGGAGGTGGATGCCTGGAGCTCCTCTTACCTCCTCAGAGGCTCTCTCAAGTTGGACAGAGAGCGACAGAGGGAGAGAGAGAGAAAAAGAGAGAGAGAGAGAGGGGGGGGGGGGGGGGGTCTGGAAGGCCCTTAGGACTCTCAACACAAGTGTTTCCATCACCAACAGCCCTATCACAGGGATACAGACGGAGAGAGAGAGGGGAAAGAGAGAGAGAGAGAGAGAGAGAGCGAAAGGGAGGTGATGGGATTAAGGGGTTGACTGTATGTGTGGAGGGAAAACAGGCCTGACAATGGGAAGCATTCCTGGTTATGGGGGTCAAGAGAGGTCACTGGACGAGCACGTCACACCTAAGCCAGAGTGACAAGGGGGTGCTGGAGGAGTGGAGAGAGGAGCAGGAGCTAAACTGCAGGCCTCAAGATGGCCGCCGATGCTGAGTGAGTCCAGTGACCAGTGAGGAGGAGTACAACAGCAAACAAGGGCAGAACGTTTGTGAATGTTTCACAAACAGTTTATCGTTCTCAGAATGGCACACAACCTGCCCTTTTTGGCGAACAAACACGGACGCTGGACTTACTAACTTACTTCGCGATTTAGAATGCAATCTATTTAGTAAAAAAATATGAAAATTCAACAAGAAAACTTCACACAATGCCTTCTTATCGACCTCGGAATGTGACTAAAGTCTGGCTCTGATATGGCACAGATCTGGCTCAAGTCCAGTGTCCAGAATGTTGCCAGATCTATAACAGAGACATAACAGATCGTAGATCTTTTATTTAATAAACCTAGAGCCGTAAGGACAGGTAAGTGTGAGTGTCTCTGCCAGCCAATTTATCATCCAAGAGTTTGTTTACCAAAAGAAACAAATAGCTCTTTGGTTTGGCACTTATTCCAAAGGCATTTTCAAACGAAAAAATAACCGCATGAAGTTTTCCAATGTAGCTTAAAGCAAAACCCAATTAACTACAATATGTGCCAAATCAAACATTCTCGGTATGTAAGGCCAACGTCAGACTTCACTGTTCGTATTATAAGTCAGTGTAGCCGCAGAGTTTAAAGTAAAAAGTTTAAAGCGAGTTAAAAAAATAAGAGTTTAAATCGTTATTTCTAGGTAAAAGATAAAAACTGCATTGTGTTCCTTATTTCCTAAGTCTCTTTGGATAAAAGCATAAATTACTAAATGCAAACGTAAAAGTAGAGATCGAGTTAAGACATGCAGTGTTGACAACCCATGGTCCCCTCCACCCCCACCCCAGTCTCGGGAGCCTCTCACCCCAGAGAGGAGGCTCCGTTGTGGGGGTCAGACTGCACACTCCTGCCCTGGCCCTTCTATCACACTCCCACGTCTGGCGGCGGCGGCCCTCAGCTTCCACTCACACACCTTCTTATCAAGTGTGACTGGAAGACTTGGCGTCCACTACAATACACACTCACACATATGTGTGTATACATACCTACACATCTACACACGCACTCACACTACAATACACACTCACACACATGCATTTAATATGAACACATATAGGCACACACACACACACACACACACACACACAAACAACATGAATTCACATACACATGTATTCACACCCACATACGCACATATTCACTTGTACTCATGCATGTTTCTAGACACAAACATACTAAAGATCCATGCTGTAAAATATGTGAGTGTTCTTACGAATAATGCTCTCGCTCACAAACACTCACTCACACTCATACATGCTAGCAGCACCATGCACTAAAATCCCAGTGACAGCACATGACACACACAGACACATAAAACCACACATTTACACACACACACACACACACACACACCCCTGCTGTGCACAGGTCCTTCCCGGCCGTGACCGGTCACAGACCGCCTGCTGCTCACACACACCACACACACACACACACACACACACACCACACACACCACACTCCCACACAAGTGACGAGAACAACTGCACAGGCCTGGAGAGCAGCAGCTGACCTGGGCTCAAATCCTGCCCAGTGTTGGCCCGGAACTGGCCCTGATCAGCTGTCCTCTGGAGGGAGACAACAGCCCCAGGGGGTGTGTAAACCCAAAGGGTGTGGGGTGTGTGGGCATGTGTGTGTGTGTGTGTGTGTGGTGCAGTTGTAGGGGTAACCTTAGAGCAGCTGTAGCAACAGGGCACACAGAGGAAGAAGAAGAAGACACAGTACTCCACTAACAGGACTAGCCTGACACACACAGCTAGCTAGCTAGCTGCAAAGGAAACAAGCTGTCGTCTTTGGTCGTAGTGTGTCATCAGCATGGACTGCGTGTGTGTGTGTGTGTGTGTGTGTGTGTGTGTGTGTGTGTGTGTGTGTGACTATGGGGTGAATTGTCTTTAGTTGTAGAGTGTGTTATTTGTGAGGGGCTGCAACCTCTAATGCTCTAATATCCTCTAATTCAGAGCAGCCAGAGGGGGAGTCCACGCAACCACTTAATCCTGCCTGGCCTTTCATGTCTGAGACACCAATTACCAGGTCTGATGGGAAACCACACACACACACACACACACACACACACACACACACACACACAAATATATGTCACATACATACACATACACACACAGACACAGTCAGACATGAGTACAGTACACACACACACACACACACACACACACACACACAAACATGTCACATAAACACGCACATACATACACACACACACACACACTTACCGATATGCATGCAGACAGACACATACTGTATGCACATATACATAGAGAGAGAGACACTCACTCTCTTTTTCTCTCTCTCTCACACACACACACACACACACATACACACACTCATGTCCACCGACCTTCCCAGGAGGACACACCCTACTCCATCCCAAGCGTGGGAAAATCAACATGAAAGGCGACGTGTGTGTGAATGTTTATGTGTGTGTGTGTGTGTGTGTGTGAGGGCGGGTTGTGACTGGGACGTCCTCTCCCCTGGATGGGCCTTAAGTGAATCAGAGGCCCTCCCGTGCTGAGAGTCACCATGTTACAGAGGATTCAGTCAGCAGACACGCAGTCTTTCTCTGTCTCTCTCTCTCTCACACACACACACACACACACACACACGCACAGTCACACACAAACACGCACGAGATGCATCATGCAATTAGGCTCAGCCTCAGTGCCAGGAAGGACCACAGACGGGGTGTCCAGGGTGTTGCCTGAACGCCAGACGCAGAGAAGTGCTGGACACAGCAGAAAAGGACAGGCCAGGATACTACAGTACATACCAGAACAGACAGACAGACAGAGCTAAAGAAAAGGCACCACATGGATGGATGAATGAATGGATATAAAGATGGATAGATAGTTGGATGGATGGATAAATAGATAGATAGATTGATGGATTGGTGATATACTGTAGATAGTGACAGATAGTGAGACATTTTATTGATACAGTAGATAGAAAACTGTTAAATTTCCACTTTGTCATAATCAGTGGCATAATCATGATGTTTCATAAGCTATAATGATACTCCTTACCTCCTTGGCTGCATGCCATGCGAAAATCTAGCTTAAAAACAATTTCACTAGACTCAAATTTTAATGCACTTAATTTATATAATAGGGCTACAGTGGTATAATCAAGACGTCTAATCCATAACACTGTGTCAATAACATTACACAAGTCCTCCTCAGGCTAGGTTGCTGTGTGGAAATTAGTGCTGCTATGCAGAAAATGTCATACATGTATACTATAGGTACGTCAGTTTATAATTTAGGATGATTTGTCAGGTGAGTATATGCTTGGGTATGCAGTGCATTAAATCCTAAGTGGTCCTTCTGGAGAAGCGAATACACCCTCCTGGCGACATGGTATCCCGCGACTGTAGATAGTGAGAGATAGTGAGACATTTTATTGATAGATAGAAAACTGTTTAATTTCCAATTAGAAATTCTTCCTTACTTTTTCATAATAAGTGCCATAATCATGATGTTTCAGAAGCTATAATTTACAGTGCTATAATCAAGACGTCTAATCCATAGTACTGTGTCAATAACATTACACGTCCTCCTTAGGCTAGGTTGCTGTGTGGAAATTAGCGCTGCTATGTGGAGAATGTCACTGAGAGCGCTAATGTGCATGATACGATAACGGTACATATACTATAGGTGTGTCATCTTATAATTGAGGATGATTTGTCAGGTGAGTGTATGGGAATGCAGTGCATTAAATCCTAAGTGGTCCTTCAGGAGAAGGGAATGCACCCACCTGGCAACATGTATCCCATGGCAGGTGATAGCCGCCGACCGTGGCAGATTTACACACCTTCTCCCGACCTGCCGTTTAAAAACAGCCATAGGCCCGCGCCACGATCAGACGTTGTGTGCGCCATAAGCATATAGCTCCTCTAGCACAGGTGCTCCTGCTGTCAATCATACTCGTAGCGGCGAGAGGGGTATCGTTGTAGCTAGCTGCACTGAGTTGTGTTGGACTGGGACACTGGCTCCACATCAAAGAACAACCGCCTCCCCACCCTCGACCTCCACATCAATCCCCCCCAAACCCTCCAACCTCCATATCGACAGGCGCTGCCAAGCACTTTCAGTGCCTATCAGCGACGCTAGTTAAAGTCAGATTTGCACCCACGGGCATGTAGTGGTGTCTTAAGAGAGGCAGAAGGCAGCAAGCCTTGAGAGTTTGATCATGGGAGGGTGTGTGTGTGTGTGTGTGTGTGTGTGTGTGTGTGTGTGCGCGCGTGCATGTGTGCAGGGCTGCGTGCACTGGGGGGTGAGTGAGGGCACCAATTAAGAGAAGTTGTTTCGTCTGCATGTTTCATCTTGCAGCGCCTCATATGATGGTTGTGTGTGTGTGTGTGTGTGTGTGTGTGTGTGTGTGTGTGTGTGTGTGAGCAGGCGAGTGTGGGTGAAGCAGCTTCCAGAGCCATGTTTGTGTGCTTATTTAATGATGCGGTATGTACAAGGCTGCAGGACACAGGCGAGTATATTTCATGCCATCTTGCTTGCGGCATTTATAAACACTATTACACAAACACAACTGATAAAACTCAATATTATGTTTGGATTATTCATACACATTTATTCATACACAACTGCAATAACACTTCTAAATTCAAAATAGTTTTTTTTTCATATTTGCATACACTGCTGCTTCTGTGTTGTGACTGTGAGTTTTTTATGTATTTATTAACTGTGTCTTTGATGTATTTATTGTATTTATGTTTTTAACAACTACCTGTGGAGCCAAATTTCCACATCTGTGGACTAATAAAGTCTTTATTTATTATTTAATTCAAATTAAGATGAAAACAGTCTCTCTATGCTTAAAATGTATCTTAAAGTCTTTGTACAACTATGTAAATAACCTAAATAAGACATGTTGCTGTTGCTGTTGTACGTTCACACATCCTTACTATTTACTACCTTTAACCTGCCTATCTCTACATTTTATAAAAACAAGACCAACCACACTTTATATTTATTAATGGTTAATCAACTAGTAACTACATAGTACTCAAGGAGCCCTCATATCAATCATGGCTGAATAACTATTATACTGTAAGCTGTTACATTCGGCTATGAAGTCTGATATACTGTAGGAATCCCTCTAGTTCCAGGGTACCCACAATAGCGGGTGCCTGTATGTTTGTATTTATTAGATGGGGACCATGTGGCAGACTTCAAAGGCTGGTTTCAGAATAATGAAGCACAACACATCTCTCGTCCCATAAATGTCAGAAGCATGTTCCCGTGGCTTAGCAGATATGGCAAGGCGCTAACAACACCAAGGTCATGCGTTCTGTTCCCACGGAGATTCTATGGCTACCGTGCACAACATATGGTAGTGAAGCACACCGTGTCAGGTGCTAGATAAGTGTTTTATTAATAAATGTATTACTGTTTTATTGTTGTGGCTGTTACCGGGCGACAAATGTGTGCAAATGTATGCATTTATGGTGGAAGTTGCAAAACGGCTGTTGGAATGGAAAACTGAACTCGCCTGCGGCCTGACTCATTTATAACAACATTTATGTAACATAATGGTCACGTATGTCTAACATAACACTGTCTGTTTTTTTCCAGGACTTATCACCTGTTCCCTGTCTTGGTGTGGGTCTGTATGTATTTGGGTGCATGGTTGGTGGGGGGCGAGGAGAGAGAGATTAGTTGTCTTCAGAGAGGGAAACAGAGAGCGGGAATCAATGTTTCCATTTAACTCTTAAACGTTGTTGTTACGTTGTGTTTTTTCCCTTTTAATCATTCCCATTGTTTCATTGGAACACTCTCCTTTGACAACACTACGCACGAGAAAGAGAGAGTGAGTCAGGGGGAGAGAGAGAGAGAGAGAGAGAGATGAGAATGGGGGTAACGAGTGCAGTTGTGTGCCAGCCGCTCTGCCCAATCGGCTGGTTCCTGTTGTCGTGGAGATGATGGGCATTGGTGATGGGCGGTTTCAGCAGGTCTGTGAGGGGCAGAGACAGCTGCACTCAAGTGTCCTGAGAGATCTTCCTCTCCCCACCCTCTCTCTCTCTCTTTTTTTTTTTTATCTTGCTGTCTACTGTACCTCTCTCGCTCTCTGTCTCTCTCTCGGTCCACACCTTTCTATCTTTCTCTGTCTCCCTCTTTTCCTGTCTCTACCTCCGTCTGCCCCCACTGATCCCTGTCCTTCCCTCTCTCTTTCTCCACATTCCCCTATCACTCTCTTTCTGCCCTCCGTTTCTCTCGCTGTTTTTTTCACTCTCTCCCTAATCTATCCTTCTCTCTCTCTCACACTCTGTCTGTTTCTGTCTACACTTCTCCATCTGTTTCTCTGTGGCTTCCCTCTCTTTGTTCACACCTCCCTCTAACCTTCTCTGTGTCTCATCTCTCTCTCTCTCTCTCTCTCTCCCTTCCCTCTTCCTAACGTGAACCCAGAGCATGACACTTCAGTAGGAGCGCGTGTTTCCTCCGCAGCTCAGTGAAGCTGGAACCTTATTTGGAATCCGATTTGGAGCCGGTTGTCACGGCAGCCAGGAGGGAACAACAAGAGATGCCCTTTTTTTTCTCTCGTCCACTCCACCGGACACTGCGACCGAGTGCGCAATTGTGGCTGCATCCCATAAACAGGAAATGAGTCAAGCCTCCTTATCCTGTTGGCTAGTTTGTTCTCCCTCAGGCTAGTTAATGCAGATCTATTGGAGGATTGAGGGGTGGGGGCGGGGGGGTCCTCTGTTTAAGTGCCATTCACCCCCTCCACAAACACACATACATACCTACACACACACACACACACACACACAGACTGCTATCCCCTTCTGTCATCTGATCGGACACAGGGGGGGAGTAAGCTGTGTGTGGTGGGGTGGATTGGGTGGTTATGTGTGTGTGTGTGTGTGTGTGTGTGTGTGAGGGGGGGGGGGGTCACTCTGCTCCATTAGCCGGGAACAGGAGCTATTTTTAGAGTGTCAACATGGAACACATTCTAGTGTGAGCTCTTCGGAGTCCACTGGCACGAAAGCCTCACAGACACACACACCGGGGGGTGGGAGGAGTAGGGGGATCGGTGAACGTTTGGGGAGTGGCGGTGGCACCAAAAACTGCTGCTGCTGTTCTGCAAGTGACCCATGTGTGTGTGTGTGTGTGTGTGTGTGTGTGTGTGCATGTGCATGACTACGCATGCATGTGTGTGTATGTGTATGGGGGGAGGCTTGATAACTCATAGGTAAGTGCCCACAAACCCCAATCTTTTGCTCTGCAGCTCCAGTGCAAAGAGAGAGCGAGGGAGAGAGAGATAGAGAGTGAAAGAGAGAGAGAGAGACAGAGAGAGAGAGAGGAGGCACTACTCCGCCCTACCCTGCCAACAAGCAGCCACACACCCAGCAGAGGCACTCTCAGGTCAGCAAACAAGCAAGGGCCTGGCAGCACGCAGTGGTGGTGGACACGGACACGGACACGGCCCTCCTCACACCAACACACAGTATCCATACACACACACACGGCTATTATCAGCGCTGATTGGGATCGGGGTCAGGCTGTGCAAGAGTCATGGAGAGGAGCGCACCCTATAGAAGGACAAGCTGGGACAGATCAGGCCCTGAATGGGGCCGGGCCCGGGCCCGTTGCCACGGCAGCCTTCTACAACAGAGCCCCTGCCTTCGAATCTTCAATCCATCAATCAGAAGAAGTCATCAGAGGAAGTGATTATGTTACACACGCACACAAGCTCTGAGATAGATATGCATCAGGCGACGGCAGCTTTTTTAGCGTCTATTGAGCTGGTGGAGTGAGTCTCTGCAGTGGAGAGAGAGAGAGGAGTCTCCAAGGAGAAACCGACGGATGGTGTTACCTGCTGCTCGCGCTGTTTTTCAGGGGGCGAATCTCTGTAGTCCCCGGAGATGTCTGTGCGTAGTGGAGAAGGATCTGATGCGGGCGGCGGAGAGAGAGAAAAAATGAGAGAGAGAGAGACGACAGGTCCAGCTGGCAGACTAGACTCCGAGAGATATAAATGGAGTAGCATTGCAAATTAGCACTCCATTGATCCTGCAGTGTTTTACTACACGTCGTTGTCTTCAGAGGGCCACACACACACACACACACACACACACACACACACACACACACACACACAATTACATAAACACATGCACACACCTGCAAATAAGAACAGTAGGAGGAGAAATAAAAAAAAAACAACAAAAAAGAAACAAGAACAATGCTAGCTACACAAGGGAATGCAAGATATATATTTCAAAATACCATGGCTTGACACCACATGAAATATTATAATGAACCTTTCTAGGTAAAAGGCATCTTGTGTTGTTTGTAACAGTTTGTAACACACGTGCGGCTTATCTAATGCTAACATGCAGCCTGGTGTTGTCTCTTCCTCATCTCTATGTACTCAGTAGGGTGTATTGGCCAAGTCATGGGTCGAGAAGAGAAGTTGAAACCCACCAAAACACACTCTGGCACAAGAGACACGCTAGAAAACAAACCCACAGCAGGAAATCCAATTGTGCTGTTAACACAATTTCTGCTAACGTGCGTGTATGTGTAAGTTTGTTTGTGTGTGTGTGTGTGTGTGTGTGTGTGTGTGTGTTAGACCAGCTTCGTGGTTGTTAAGAAATCAGTGTGTAGAGATCTCCCTCTTACAGCTGTTGTACAATAGAAGTGTGCAGGGCAGGCAGACAGGCGGAGGGCCGTTAGCAACTCAAGGCCCAGATGATGCTAATTTAACATGACCTCATTCGTGTTCGCCGAGGCTGACAATGAAGATTAACATAGTGCCCATTCCCGATTGGTTTGATCGACTCTCAAATAGCACGGCAGCGACTCGGGACCCGTTCACACTGTGTAGGAATTTGCCTTCCTTTGATGCTTATCCACGACCCGGGACTATTTATACACGCACCCCTCACCCCCCCCCCCCCCCCACAACAACCACTTGTCCTCTCTAAACTGTTAGCCTCGTTGTTTTCGCTCCCGTCGAAACAAAAACGTGCATAAACAACGCTTGGCTCGGGGGCGGCTTGTTTCTTATCGACAGGAACCCTGAGTTCCTACAGTGGAAATGTCATTGTTTCCCAAGTCACAGCGGTACACTCCGAGGCAGTCTCTAATCAGTCACGGGAGACCCGCGGGGACTAAAAAAAGAGAGGCAGAGAGACATGCTCCCAATTCAAACAGAACGAGGGGAACTTGAACACTGACAAAACAGAGGTCTCAGGGCCCTTTGATAGCCAGGAGACTGGTCAAAACAATGACTGTGGTGGTACACAGCAAGAGAGAGAGAGAATGTGGGAGAGAGAGAGAATGAGAAAGAGAGAGACAATTAGAGAAGAGAGAGAGAGAGAGGGAGAGAGAGAGAGAGAGAGAGAGAGAGTCAGGTTGGGAAAAAAAAAGTTTAGATTCCCATTGATTTGTGGCATGTGAGGCCAAGAGAATGGGGGGAAAGCAGCAGAATTTCCACATCTCCTCGGGGCCTCTGTTTTAAAAAAGAAAAAAGAAAAAAGAAGGGGGGGGCGGGACGCTTAAAACACACATTCAGCTACCCAGCAACCGAGTGGGCATTAGCCTACCAGTGTGTGTGGCTGTCTCTGCAGTGTTTGTCGCAAAGCCTGGCTCTGCTTCAGAGAATCGTTATTACGTTACAGATGGCTCATTCTCACTACAACTGCCTCGCATGACACGACACAAGGGTATTTGGAAAAAAAAAAAAATCGTGCGACAGACGGATTGTCTTCTGTCCCCTAATAATGAGACGCTCATGGTGGTGTTCAGACAGACATTAGAACATTAATCTACTTAGACCTGTTCACGGCAGACTCCCCTTTAACTCTATTATACAGTACACGGCATCCAATGTCTAGAATGCTTTCTCTTTCGGAGAAAATGGAAGGTGTATAATAGGTCTGCTATCATTAACTTGTCAGAGGAAATCTGTCAAGATGTCTCATGCAAGTCAGGTTTTTTTTTACCCCCCTATCCCCCACAGTCTCTGTAACACTCTGCAACAAAGCAAAGGAGGATTTACAGACACATCTATACGAATGTCATATGAACAAGAGTGTTCTTTATGCAAACTAGATGGTTCTGGAACATGTGAATCAGTGGGTTAATCAGGCCTATGACTCTTCTTACAAAAACTAGGCGTGCCTTAGCTGTAGGACAGAGAGGCCAAAAATGCGTAATTGCAGGGAATTACAAAAGATGAGAAAATGATCTATCCCTCTTTCTGACATTTTCCGAAGTCATGATTTAAGTCCTGACTTAAATCTGTAGAAACAAATAACTACACATACCATAAGCTCTGACAGCTGTTTATCAGAGGGGGAACCAACCTTAAAGTGTCTGAACAGCTGTCCCATTATGCTTGACATGCTGAGATGGCAATGTAATTGCTACTACAAAATTGAGGCTTCATTACACTTCAGGGCATAGCTGACCCCAAAAATATCCATCATCTTCTTGTCACTCATGCTGGTGCAAATTAGGGCTGAGCTTTTGATATCGAAATATCAATATATTTTATTGCCACTTGCGCAATAATATTGTATTGCCACTGCCGCCAAATATCAATATTTCTTTGCAATGATACGGCTGACTATTGCGATATATTTTCATATCATTTGTCAACTCAATTATCAGTATAATGTGATCTATGTGGTACACAGCAGGTACAATTGTGTTTCCAGCTCTTTTTAATTTTCTATAGAAAGTACTACAATATATCGTGTGCGTGGATGTCGTCATTCATATAAGCCAGAATGATACACTTTTTTAGCGGTATCGGTACAGTTATCATTCTTGGTGTGAGTTATCATTCTTGGTGTGAACATCTGGTAAGGAATAGTCATTAACAGCATAAATTAATCAAAAATAAAGTTAGTTCAACAAAAATGTGCACAAAGCCAACAGATGGCTGGCTTCAAAGGACTAGCAATACGGTTACAATTTAACTCTTTTATTCTTGTGTGTTTTGTTGTTTGGACGTTGCCTGATGTTTTACCTCTTGCAGGTGGAAAGATGTAGTCACCTCCCAGATAGCAATTTCCTTTGGGCCGGATCCGCATGAAAGCCTTTAGATCCGTATGTAGCGGACCTACGGTATCTGACTGTGGGCCAGTTGTAGCCCACACCCAATAAGTGGACTCGTGTTGCAGATCCGTACAACACAGAATAAGCGGACCCCTATCACACCCAATAAGCGGACCCGTATCGAAGATCCGTAGAACACAGAATAAGCGGACCCCTACCACACCCAATGAGCAGACCCGTATTGCAGATCCGTACCACATACAATAAGCAGACCCGTACCACACACAATAAGCGGACCCGTATTGAAGATCTGTACAACACAAAATAAGCGGACCTGTACCTCACCTAATAAGCGGTCCCGTATTGCAGATCCGTACCACACAGAATAAGTGGACCCGTAGCACACGCAATAAGCGGACCCGTATTGCTGATCCGTACTACACACAACAAGCAGACCCGTACTACACACACAAGCGGACCCGTATTGCAGATCCGTACCACACACATGAAGTGGACCCGTATTCATGGGTTTCATCAGGTCCCTTTGCACAGGTGTATCAAGCACCATGCAGTCTGCATTGATAATTAAGGTGCTTGATTGTATACACCTGTGGAAAGGGACCTGATGAAACCCATGAATAGGGCTCGGGATCATGACGTGAAAACTTCACGGGCACAGCCATATTGGCAGCCTCACTCCTTAGTTTACTATGGATTACTATGGATTTACTCCCACCTATTAGTGTGTTCCTGTTACTTAGTTTTTGCCTTCTTGGTGCTGTGTAGTTGGGTGTAACAGCGCAACCCACGATCGCAAGAGGAAAATAATTGCTAATACTATATTTCTGCTTCTTGTCTTCTGCATCTGAATGAATGGATATTACGTTCGGTACGCTACCAACATGGTGGCTATATTCCTAGAATGCAAGGCGTGTGCCCGAGCCCTGTTGCAGATCCGTACCACATGCAAGAAGCAGACCCGTACCAAGAAGCAGACCCGTACCAAATTCAAATAATGAACGTAATTACAAACCATTGCTGTAGGTCAATGTCTGCCTAACAATGATGACAGGTGTTTCACTCCCATTAATAATCACCGAACGCCATGAAATCCGTGACAGAACTACTTGGGGGTGGGGAACCTAAACGGCACAATAGTACTGTAAGTTGGGTGAAAGTCGAGATAATTCGATTTTTCCTCTTTTTACGTCGCGGTGAGAAATACGTTCTTTAAAATGCTCTGAATCATCGCCGGGACGTTATCTTGTTTGTTGGGAGCAATCTTAGCCCTTATTAGCACCAGATCAGTAAAACGGATCCAAAACAATTTTGGACCGATGTGCGTTTGGACGCCGGGTCAGGTCCACTATTCCGATCCGTGCCGGATGTCGTGGTAGGTGTGTTTTGCTATCTGGGACGGACCTGGACGAGAGCAAGTTCATATCTGCCGCAGATCCGTCAAACGGATCCAAAACAATTTTGGACCGATGTGCGTTTGGACGCCGGATCAGGTCCATTATGCAGATCCGTGCCGAATGTTGTGGTAGATGTGGCCCAGTTCCGTCCCAGTGTAGTTTTGCTATCTGGGCTAGTCATTGCACTGTCTACTAGTGATGCGCGGGTCGGGTATTTTTTCAACCCGCGGGTCCCGCTTTTATGAAATTATTTGGCCCGCCCCAACCCGCCCCGCACCACTGTATCTATTTTGATCTGTATCTACATAGACATACTGGGCATTGTAAGTGCTTGGAAACATTGCCCTGTAAACTGGCAACAACATAGCCTAGGCTATGATTATGAATATGAACGATAAATCAGGTCATTAATAACAAGATTATACACATTTTAAACATTTAGAAATACAAAGCAAAAACCTACAAAGCAGCGTTTGTAATCTAGGCTTAGCATTATACGAAAATACGTCCAAAATAAGAGAGATTGAGACGGCTGAAAACGGGGAAGAAATTGGAGACAGACGTGTTGTTCATTTGCTCCTGGACAGATAATTTATCAGTTTGGCTAACTTACTTGTAGGCTACCTAATGTAAATGGACATTTCAAATAGCCTATTCATGACAGTCAAACAAAGTTATGCATGTTTGTGCAAAGTAACGTTATGTGGAGCCATATGGATATGGAGGAGGTGGCACATTGAATTGAAAAGGTAGGCTAAGGAATTGTTTGGGAAATAATAACGGCTAGTCATTGTTAACGTTAGCAATGCATTATCAGAGTTCGTTTCTCTGTCATTATGCTGAGGAAAACAACATTAGCACTTGCCATTGAAAGCTAGCAGCCTACGTTCCTGTTGGATCCTGCAGCAAGCTTAGCCTGGGTGTTCCCATACTGCCTTGCGCGGTGATTTCTTTCACGCTTAGGCAGTCTGGAAACTAACGCCCACATTTTCACCTGATGTTGGCGACCAATCACAGAAGAGGGGAGAAAGCAAGACCATGATGAGCACAGAAGCATTTGATAGACATCCGTGGCGCCCAATGAACGGATCTGGGCATTTTTTCAAATACAAGAAAATGAACGTCTGGTTGCCAGACCACGTCTCATTTGAGAAATGGTAGGTGCTAGCCAGGCTACAGCAAGCTGGCAACCGCGACTTATATCAGAGGGGAGGGGGGGGGCGATACATACATTGCGCTACAGTGTTGTAGCGTTTTGCAACAAAGAGAGGGAAAGATTTCTTCAGAGTGTTTTTATTAGTCACACTGAACACCATACATACAGACCCGGCCCTAATGCCCCAGGACTGTACCTCTGAATAAGGCCGTGCTGGAAGCACACACCAGGTAATAAGCACTCTAGTGACTACAGAACACAGCCACAACATTCAAGATAATGCATTACCGTAAACAACATTGTGATACTCAACAGTTATCAACATTAACATTCCGATATGCTTCGCACAGCATTGTGGGAACTCATAACTAGGGAATGCCTATGCTGGCACGCTACAGTATTTAGAAAGTAATTGTTTTGGCCAAAATCCAACATAGGCTACGGTTCCTTTAATATAGGCTATAGGGAATTGCACGCAACATACATGGATTTTTAAATTTAATTTTGTTTTTAATGACCCACCCCGCCCCAACCCGACCCGCGGGTTACCCGCAGGGTCCGCGGGTTACGAGACGACCCGTGCATCACTAGGCCTACTGTCTCCCAGTTATGTCCACAGAGCTCACACAGCACAGTTTTAAAAAAAAAAATGCTGGTATCAGGACCTTAATTCCATATGCGTGTGATCAGTAGATTAGCTCACTCATTTTAATGGTACATTTTATATACATTTTTATAGCCTTATTTTGATCATGACTCTCTCTGCTACTGGCAGTGACATGCCTGGTATTTGATAGAAGATAACGTCTATGACGATGATAAATGACTTTCTGTGACAGCAACCAAGCTGGAGACATACCAACATAGGTAAAAGGTAAGGTAAATGTATAGCACATTTAATGTGCACAGAGTGCAACCCAAAGCGTGTTACATAAAGACAGATACAGTGTCGAGCGGAGTGGCGTGGTCGCCAACGTACCCGTGACAACACATAACTAAACAAATTTACAAAATAGCAATGACACAAAAACATGACAAGGTAACATAACAAAGACAATACATGTCAGATGGAGTGGCGTAATCGCCAGCGT
>NC_085005.1:20207682-20225182 GCF_963854185.1 Sardina pilchardus
ATCAGCCCGTCTGCTTCCAGATGCCACTGGCATCCCAGGTCTCCCCAGAGTCCCTGCCCGACCTTTCCAGCTCCCCGCCCTGCCATCGCCACCCCCTCGGAATTGAAAAGGTATGTTGGCCAAAGCCCAGGCCCAGAGTAGTGTTCGTCCATACTTGACCTTTCTCTGACCACACACACACACACACACACACACACAAATTCATGCGCACACATTTACACACACACACACACACACACACACACACACACACACACACACACACACACACACACAGACACACGCACACACAGAGACACACACAGTCCTATGTACTTTCCCTCTTCCAGCTTACATCTCTCCGAATTGCCCTAATGACCTTTCATGTTTCATCCACCCCACAAAACCCCACCCAGCCCCACCCAACCCCATCCCTCTTTTAGGATGGAGTTCCTCTGTCCCATTTCAGTCTATGACCAAAAAAAATAATAAAATCTCAAAGTATCTCCACACCCCTTCTAAGGAGAGTCCGGTGTTGGTAGACTCATTTGCAAAGCTAATGCAGCTTTTCCTGTGTGGGCATGTGATCAGAGCCGACTGCCTGGATAAATGTGTTAGCTAGTGCAAGAGGCAGCTAATGCAATCACGGGAAAACATCAGAGGAGTCCTCAGACAAGAAATAAAAAAAACCCAACTTCCTCCTCTGAGGCTGACCACTCCCTCTCTCCTTGGGTCATTCATGTTTTTGTTTTTCTGATTTTCTTTTTTGTTCGGGCAGCTGTGTGGAGGCCACATCTGGTGCTGTCCACCTCTCAGTGCCCAGAGGAACCTGAGGACCCATCCCCTCTATGGCGTGCGGGCGGTTCGATCCACACAGCTGAGCTCAGGCCGAAGCAACACCACCTCCATGAGCCCCAACACTGAAAGGCAATGGCTTTGGAATGTAGGTTAACTCTTCAGAGGAGTGGGGAGTGATTTGAGGGCCATTGAAGTTGAAAGTTGATCAGACTGAAATGGGATTGATTGATTGTTTGCTTATAATCACACTGTATGAGGCAGTGTGTATGTGGGGGGGGGGGAAGAGTAGCCTACAACAGAAATACTCCTTGAACATTTTAACTGCACTGTAAATCGTGTTTTCCCAATGCAGTCAATGCCATTTCACAAAAAAAACGTATGAATTACCTGCCAGTTTCATGGCAGTTGGACTCTACTGTTCAGAAACTATCCAAACCTCTTTGAGCATCAGAGTTTGTGCTCTCGCTGTCATCCTGATATCTTCAATATCGACGCCCAAAAGCACCACAGGAGAGAGCTTTTCTCCTCTCTCCTCTCCTCTCCTCTCCCTCTAGGTGGTCTACACCATAAAATGATTCACTCCGCAACTGAACGGATTGGCAAGTACCAAGTGTGGTCCGCGACTCCCAGCCCTGAATCCAATCCAATCCAATAATTTTCATTAGGCAACTTGCCGGTGTCAGCCACATACTTTGTTTACTTTATTACTCCAGGGCTAAGCACAAAAAAAAACATGCTCCCGCATGGTGCAGGAATGCAACGTTACAGCAACACCCAAAGTGGTTGAGCAGGCATGAGGAAATCGCTGACATCGCTTAATTTGACACCTAAATTGATTTTTGGGTCCTGTTCATAGGAATAGGCCTTACATGTCGAAGAAAGCACATTATATTCACCTGATTTGAGGTAAGCTTACCTCAAGGTGTTTTTTAGACTTGGGAAATCAGGTAACCAAAGCACAGGTGAAAGTTTAACTGATCAGTGAACAGTTTTTGAAGGTTTTTTTTTATTATTATTTCTTGTTGTTTTGTATTGTGTAACGCTGGTGTTAAATGCGATGGATTGTGTGAGCCTATCACTGAAAGATATCAGTGCCACATTTCAGACCAAGACTGCGTTTGGCAGGCATCAAATAGATTTCCTTGTCTCACACAGACAGTCTCTATTTCCCTTCTCTCTCTCTCTCTCTCTCTCTCTCACACACACACACACACACACACACACACACACACAAGCACGGTCACTCACATTCACTCACTCACTCACTCATTACAGTTTTTCTCAATTGTTTACACACAATTTCTGGTACTTGAGACACAATTCCCATAATATGTAGCTCATGCACCAACCTCCTGAACCAATTCTGCTGAACTATAAGCACAATTTCTGCTTTACACTCAAATTGCAGTTCTATAACACACTGTTTTCAAAACACTACACACAATTTTCATGAAGAAAATCTCTTGTTTTCACAAAGAACACACTGCCATTCAAATTCTAAAGCTAACTGCCCTACCATGCACACTGACTCATCAGATGGGCAAACTCCTGTCACACAGTCTTACAATTAGCAATCAGAGCTTCAGTATTACAGTAGTAGTACAGGCAGAGGCAGAGCCAGAGGAGTGAGAGTAAGAGGAAGAGGATGGGGAGGCCAAGGACCGTAATCTCTGAGATCCGAGTCACTAGAACATTGCAGTGCTGCGTATCAATACAGTACAGTACAATACAGCTCAATAAGCACAGTAGTACAGTATTGCCTGTGGGCTGTTCTGTAGGACTGTACAAATAAAGTATGTTTCAAGTATTTGGGGAAAGTAATCCTACTTTGTATTCCTACACAGTTTACAGTATTTTACTGTTTGTTTGGCAGCCAAAAGATTACCAACACAAGGGCTTCTGTCTCCTGAACAGGAAACTGAAATCATGAGCATTGTCCTAGAAAAAACGGCATAACATTACGGCAAATACAAAGAAAAATAATAGAAAACAATGAGATATTTCAAAATATTGATAGGGTAAGCATATCAACTTACTGTATCAGCTTATCTACTGTTTGTAGTACTGTTTGTAGTGTAACACTGCCCAAAACGGGCCAAGTCATTATAATGAATGGAGAAGTGGTGTTTTCAATTCATCGCAGTGTTTTACACTGAGCACATCAGTGTTCAAATGGTCGTTATAAATGTCTTGATATATGATGGTTTGTGTGTGTCTCTTGAGAACAAAAGAGCATTTTGAGGAGAAATTACATTGTTTTGAAGGTAAAGTGTCATTTTGCAGGAGAATTGTGGAGTTTTGCTCATGCTCATACCAACTTATTTTCTATTACTCTCACACTCTCCTGTTCTGTCACTCACTCACACACACACACACACACACACACACACACACACACAGACACACACACATATGCATGTGGGTATAGGGATTCAACAGGGCCCAAGAACAGCACTCCAAAGGCTGGCTGTGTTTGATCCTAGAGAGTGGCTTGATATTAGATTACTGCGATCTCACTGGAGTGGGTGTGCAGCTAATAGATTCTCAGAGCAGGAGAATGGAGGAGGCAATACAGTATCAGGACAACAGAGGCGTCAGAGCCAGCAGGTATACACAGCCAGCCTGGGAAAGGCTTGAGAAATGGAGTATGAGTGAAAGGGATCCTTCACTGAAAGTGTACGTGTACGTGTGTGTGTGTGTGTGTGTGTGTGTGTGTGTGTGTGTGTGTGTGTGTGTGTGTGTGTGTGTGTGTGTGTGTGTGTGTGTGTGTGTGTGTGTGTGTGTGTGTGTGTGTGTGTGTGTGTGTGTGTGTGTGTGTGTGTGTGTGTGTGTTTGTGTGTGTGTGTTTGTGTGTGTGTGTGTGTGTGAGTGTCTATGTGTGTGTGCGTCTGTGTGTGTGTATGTGTGTGAGTGCATTTTCATACTGCCTGTGACAAAGTTCGTTGAATTTCTTTCAATTCAATCATTTTAGACAGCAGACAGACAGCACACTCATGGAGCGAGCTGAGCTGGCCATCCCTACTGCCCTCTCAGAGTTGCACAGCAAGCCTCCTGTCTTACATCAGCCAGGCACATCCAGTACAAGGGGCCGACAGATCAAATTGTAGTGTCTCTACAAGAAGCAATAAGCACTGGAGAGGTTCTACTTGACCATATACGGGCAGTCTAGGTCAACATTTCAATAGCAGCATGTAAATACACTTTGTTGCGTCAAATGTGCTGCGTAAATAAAGTTGTTTCTTTTATCTCTCTTGACTTGACCAATATACAGTATACTGTAAATGAGAACTATGACATGCTTAGCATAGTAATATGTTTGTTTGAGAACCATATCATGCATAGTACAGTAATCAGCTTGTATGAATGCTTATAACATGCTTAACATGTCTAGTCGAGAATATACTTTCAAGTAATGGATCTGATATGCATTTGCATAGGTAAGTACCACTACAGCCACTACAGTGTGTGTGTGTGTGTGTGTGTGTGTGTGTGTGTGTGTGTGTGTGTGTGTGTGTGTGTGTGTGTGTGTGTGTGTGTGTGTGTGTGTGTGTGTGTTTCAGGGGGTGTCCAGGGGATATTGGACTATTATTGACAAATGCTTGGCATACTTCCCTATGTTGAAACATCAATAAACATTACATTACAAAAATAAACCACTCAACCACTCAAACCAAATTCATCACTGTTTTTGCATATAGTGTGAGTGTGTGAGCGCACGCATCTGGTGTAGAAAGAGGACTGTAACGGGGTGCTAAGAGACCAAGGAGAGAAGGAAGGGAAGGGAGGTGGTTGTAGAAGAAGAAAAGAGAAAGGAAGAAAAAAAAAGAACTTTCCCGATGAATAAGTTACATCAGGCTCGCTCGCCGTCGAGCCCCTTTCAAGTTTCCGTTTGATGTCCGAGGGAAAGAAAGAACCTGTGGATACCCGAGTGCTGGATTTGAAACAGTTTTGTGTGTTTTGGAACCTCTTCCCTTTTGATGTCTGTCGGATTTTCTTTCGATCCTTTTATATTATTTTTTTTTTTTTTTTGCTTCGCTCCCTGGTGCTAGACAGTGGTCCCCAGTTATTCCCTGCTTTTGTTTGTTTTTTCCCCTTCATTTTGAGTAGAGCTGCTGATACAAAATCAGCTGACGCTTCACAGAGAGAGAGAGAGAGAGAGGGGGGACAAGCTTGGAAAGACACATGGAAAGATGGAGAGAAAGAGAGAGAGTCAAGGGGGATACAGAAGAAGAGAAGGGGAGCGAGAGACAAGAGGGGGGAATCAGAGAGAGAGAGAGAGAGAATAGTGGAGTGAGAGATAGAGACTGGTAAAAAGAAGAGAGAGAAAGAGCATAGGAGAGGAGAGGAAGCACAGCAGACCCAGAATAAACAAGAATCTTCAAACAAACTTTTTCTTGGGGATGAAATCTCTTACCCCGCTCTCTCTCTCTCTCTCTCTCTCTCTCTCTCTCTACCACCCCATCACCACCTCCCTCGACCCCCACCCTCCACCCCTCTTACTTCACCCCAGGCCCCTACACACTGTGAAGATCCTCACAGCGGCTACTGGACACAACATCTACACATCCAAATGTAGAGGGCAAGTGGCTGGAGATGAAAACCAGCTGCCTGATAGCAGTCGGCTGTGGAACAAAACCTGCCTTGGATCTGAGGTGTGTCCTGCATGGGTTAGCTCTGGGAGTTCAGAGGAGAGGCAGCTAAGGGCCATAACAGGGCCAGATCTGAGCCAAAGGGGGATGCTGTCTCCAGAGTTAGGGTATCTCTCCCTTCCATTGAGCTTCCATTGAAGGAGTATCAGCAGAGGGCCGTAACTGAGCCAGATCTGGGCCAGCAGTCAAGTTTGCAAACATAGGGGGAACGTTTGCATAATGTTTGCAAACAGTTTTCCCGTTAGCCGTTGAGTGTTCGGCGAACGTTTGCAGACAATCGCAGACAGTGTGAGGAGGTAGTTCTCCGCACACATACAGAGGAACTGGACATGAGTTTGATGAAATCAACAGTGCAATTACCATGTCACAACGCAAGTACAGTGTCCATGTGTATTTATATTCTATTCTATTCTATTATATATCTATTCATTACTTCATGTTTGTATGTGCTGATGTGTGAATGTGTATGTGTTGGCTACCTGTTGTGAACAAAATTGCCCCTTGGGGACATTAAAGACATTTCAATTGCTATTTCAATTCCATGTTAGCGTCACATTGGTCAAATGTAATGATTCAAAGAAAACATATTCATCCCCGTGGACGTTTGCCACCGTTTGCGAAATTTGAACGCACCTCATGTCACCACTCCATGGTGTGGATCAATGCCATAGAACCCAAGAGGTGGACGGTGGAGATCCCCTCGGCACCCTGGAGCCAGATCCTGTGGTGTGCTGTATCTGGGCCCTTATGTTGGCAGGGCAGGACAGGGTATAGGGCAGGGCCTCCTCTTCCTCCGTTTACTCCGGTCATCCATGGAGGAAGAACCACAGGAGGGGTCAGGCCCTTTGGCTATAGCTGCCAGAGTCTCCTCCCCGTGGGGTAAAAGCATGAGGGCAGAGCAGCCCAATCACTTCCATCCCAACCCATCCCCTCTCTCTCTCTCTGCTCTGAGGGAGAGAGAGGCCTGGGTAGAGGACAGCTGTCCTTCCCCTCCCGAGCGCTCTCCCAAGCCATGCCAGAGTTCCCATTCCTCCCTCCCGTGCAGGAAGAGTGGAGACGGACACGGTGAGCTGACGTGATACTAGCACCCAGCAAGAATGTTCACGTTTGTCTTTCTGAGGGTGTTTCCACTGTAAAATCCACCCATGTAATTAAGACATTAAATAAAGGAATTAGGATGTATGCATTTTAAATCTGTTCAAAGAGATTGATAGACATCTAGCTGCCAAAGCCATGGAACGTGAGGCTTGCAGTAAGAGAACCGAGCTCATCTGACTGCTGGTCTCCTCACGGTTCTACTGTCCTGCTACAGAACTCATCTGACTGCTGGTCTCCTCACGGTTCTCCTGTCCTGCTGCAGGGCTCTTGTAACTGCTGGTCTCCTCACGGTTCTACTATCCTGCTACAGAACTCATCTAACTGCTGGTCTCCTCACGGTTCTACCGCTCTGCTGCAGGGCTCATCTAACTGCTGGTCTCCTCACGGTTCTACCGCTCTGCTGCAGGGCTCTTGTAACTGCTGGTCTCCTCACGGTTCTACCGCCCTGCTGCAGGGCTCTTGTAACTGCTGGTCTCCTCACGGTTCTACCGCCCTGCTGCAGGGCTCTTGTAACTGCTGGTCTCCTCACGGTTCTCCTGCCCA
The DNA here is from genome assembly GCF_963854185.1 of Sardina pilchardus. Classification (NCBI taxonomy): domain Eukaryota; kingdom Metazoa; phylum Chordata; class Actinopteri; order Clupeiformes; family Clupeidae; genus Sardina; species Sardina pilchardus. The sequence goes on from NC_085005.1 coordinate 20,214,750, forward strand.
GCTGCCATGCCATGCCGTGCAGCTGCAGACTTCTCAGAGCTAGCGGGCTCAAAGCTCCGCCAGAGAAGCTGATGAATGGCAGGGCATGGGGAGAGGTTAAAAGCCAAAAAGGGGTAAACAAACAGGGGGTCTTGGGTCGGTACACCCCCTTACCCTCCTCCCCCACTTCCCCCTCCTCCCCTCCTCCTCCTCCTCCTCCTCCTCCTCCCCTCCCCTCCTCCTCTTCTCCTGCCCCCCTCCTCCTCCTCCTCCTCCTCCCCTCCCCTCCTCCTCTTCTCCTGCCCCCCCCCCCTCCCACTGCTGCTCAGGCTGCCTGCTGCTGTTCGGCTCTTGGGGTCTGAGACCTGGAACTGGAACGGGGCCAGTGCATATGTGCCTGCTCGTTGAGCTCTGACAGCAGGCATACACGCACACACACTCAAACACACAGTGTGTGTTTGTGTGTGACAGTGAGCGTGTGTGTGTGTGTGAGCGAGAGAGAGAGAGAGAGAGCAGTCCTCCTTCCCACAGCTGACGCTCAACTGTGTGGTGTAAGTGAAGATCACCATTGTCTCTTTGCGTATGACGAATATGTGTGTAAGCGTGTGTGTGTGTGTGTGTGTGTGTGTGTGTGTGTGTGTGTGTGTGTGTATTGGTGTGTGTTTGTGTGTGCAGCTTTGAGGCCAAATACCAGGGGTGCCCACATGGTTATATAATGCATGTGGTGTAGATACTGTATGCCACAAAGATACGCCATTCTAGCACACCAGTAGATACTGTAGGTACTGTATAGCTGTAGTGGACTTTGATAACAGTGCTGATATAGTGCTAGTGTTCCTGTTATAGAAAACCTTAAATGCTGCTTGTGTGCTGGTATATTAGTATAAAGCATAATATATGAATTTGTAAATAAAGTATCTATCTATCTATCTATCTATGTATCTATCTATCTATCTATCTATCTATCTATCTATCTATCTATATATATATATATAGAGAGAGAGAGAGAGAGAGAGAGAGAGAGAGAGAGAGCAACAGAATACATTCTTTAGTAGTAATTCTTAGGAAGCATGTGCTATTGTAGTAAGGGTTGAGAATACCTGTGTTGTGCTGTGCTGTCTTGTGTTTTGTGTACTGTCTTGTGAGGTGCTGTGCTGTACTGTGTTGTATGGTGATGTGCTGTGCTGTGCCGTGTTGTGTTGTGTAGTGCTGTGCTGTGCTGTGCTGTGCTGTGCTGTGCTGTGCTGTGCTGTGCTGTGCTGTGCTGTGCTGTGCTGTGCTGTGTTATGTTGTGCCTCTGAGTGGCTGTGTCTCTGCCCAGTGTAACCCGATGCCTGTGGCCCATGTGACAGCCGGTTTCAGGTTCCCGGCCCCCTGGGTCTCCAAGTGGACACCCCACCGGGAGAACATTCCAAAGGCAGCCGTACCTCTCTCTCTCCTCTCTCTCTCTCTCTCTCTCTCTCTCTCTCTCTCTCTCTCTCTCTCTCTCTCTCTCTCTCTCACACACACACACACACACACACACACACACACACAAACACACACTAACACTAACATGCACACACACACACACACACACTCACACACACTGGGTTGCACTAGTATACCAGAATCAAGTTGTTGCTTTTTTTTTAGACAGTACAGTCAGGAAGCAATAGAATACAATCCCAAAGGAACCTAATCACCAAAGACAAGAGAACCCAAGAGAACCCAATAGACCAACAGAGGAACAACATTAGCTATATTGTATAGTATATTTACTTTTACAGTTGAATTGTAGTGATACTTTGTCCACAAAATGGTCCGTAGGCATTGGGTTCATGACCTTGGTGTTGTTGTATTAGTTGTGCAACACCGACATCAAGAGAAATATCAATCAGAACTCTTTTTCTCTTTAGATGTTTTATTAAAGAAATACAAAAATTACTTTACATTAAAGTGATGCATTTGTGTCTTCATCGTTGCGCTGTTGACAGAAAAAACGTGGCGTTAAATCTTCAGGGAGACTCCGTGGAGGAAACGACTATAATGTCACAGTCTTTTGACAAGTGGAAATAACTCCACCCTAAAAATATCAATTTGGGGTGCAGGTCAGCTTGCCTGAGAGGGGATCCTGGGATACGGCGGCCCCATCCAATGCCGACAGACGTGGAAGTGGCCCATCCCAGACGGCCGGTGACATCAAAACAGACTGGATGTCAGTGTGGAGACCGGGCAGCAACTGGAATGGAGGTCTGTCGTAGATGTGACAGACACAGAAAAATGTGCCTCGCATTCCATACTGATGCCTGATACTCTGTACTACGCCAACACACACAAACACACACACACACACACACACACACACACACACACACACACACACACACACACACACAGGGACAGACCGATACACAACAGACACACCTTTGTACACACATACACAGAGACAAGCATCTAACACATATGCATTACATGCACAATCATGCACACATACACAGGCATAACTACTTTTCATCTGCACTCTGCAGGCTCCTCAGTTTAACTTTATTGTCACTGCAGGCTCACGCAGAGCAGGGAAGAGGTGTATGTGTGATCAAAGAGGTCCTTGCCAGATTATTTCAACACTTACCTCTTTGCTGGAAAAAAGCAGCCCTTCAGGCTACAACAACAAAAAAAACAATCGCTGACTCAGATGAACACGACACACAGGTGGCGATGAATATTGACAAGCACACACACACACACACACACACACACACACACACACACACACACACCCAGACAAAACCACACACACAGTGTTTCCGAAGAAAAAGAAGCTCATCAATCTGTCAGATTGCCAAGAATAAAGATTGTAGCTGTGTTGAGGTAACTGTTGGCAGCATGCACATTCACTCAAACATAGCCTCAGGGATACTGCACCACAGTGGAGACATTTAGTCCCCTGGAAGTGACAAGTTCTGAAATGATGACAGGCCTAATGACTTTTTGGCCTAACACCCCCCCCCCCGTAATGCCTCAATAAACAACACCTGCACATTAGTGCTTGCTTCTACACTACTGTTTAACCGCTCTGGAATGCATGCAAGCTTCATGACATTGCCGATGAATGCTATTACGCCGAATTAGCAACATGGTGAAGTCAAAATAATTAGGATTGCAGGGATTGCAAATGAGGCGACAGTGAGTTGACAGAGGCTGAGATAACTTCTTCGGCTTGGCCGGCTTCCAGGTGTGATGCATAATCTCCAGATGTGTGGCCTTCAGAGCCAAGTTAGTCAGACAATTCTCCTCGTTCTTTCGGTGTGTGATTCATGATCTTCACCAGTGCCTTGTCTGGGGCAGTATGGGCATCACTATACCCTAAGGGGGTGATGAATCCCAGGTGAGCAAAGACTGGGCACTCTCAGCGTAATGGCACACTGTAAGTGCACACATCAGTGCATGCAGTGGTCGGACGAAACAAAGTTAAGGAGAAGGACTTTTTTTTTTTTTAAAGATATTTTTTGGGCTTTTATGCCTTTAATCAGACAGGACAGTGTAGGGTGACAGGAAACGAGTGGGAGAGAGAGTAGGGTGGGATCCGGAAAGGACCACGGGGCGGTAATCGAACCCGGGTCGCCGGCGCGCGGTGCAGGTGCCCCAGCCAGTCGCGCCACGACTGGGGCCAGGAGAAGGACTTTTAAAGAGTCTTAGATGTTACTTACTCCAGTTCCCAAACCGTGGCACGGGTACTGCTGCGTGGTACGCAGACTTTCCCTAGAGGTTCTCTTATCAAAATATGTACTGCACAGTAAAATACAAATTCCTTAACCACGCAATGACTGTAAAACTATGTGTTGCCTTAAAACTATGTCTTGCCTTACTTGGACCAATACAAACAAACAAAAAAGAAACATGCAAAACAACATGTACAATGTAGAATATGCAGTGAAATGGGGGGCCTTTCATTCTGTTCATAATGGTGGCACTTAGAGAGGCAGTTGTTTTCTGAGGTGGTACTCAGTGTGAAAAGTTTGAGAAGCACAGTGCTACTCTATCATGTGCTTGTGCCTTACAGGCACCAAAGGTACAGTAGGTTAAATGTGTTGGAGAGTTGTGAGTGGAGAATAAAGACAGACTAGTCCTCTGATTTCTACAAAATAAACATTCTTATCCAATTTCCTGCTTGATATTTATGCTGAGCATTTTTGCTTCCATTAGCAAGGGCAATGTGTGTGTGTGTGTGTGTGTGTGTGTGTGTGTGTGTGTGTGTGTGTGTTTGTGTGTGTGTGTGTGTGTGTGCGCGTGCGTACGTGTGTGTGTGTGTGTGTGTGTGTGTGTGTGTGTGTGTGTGTGTTCATGCACGCATGCTGGTGTGTATCTGTCGTTCATGATGGTGCATGCCTGGCAGGACGAAGCATTGCCATGAATTGGCAAAAAAAAAAAAAGGTGTTTGCACACCTAGTCAAAGGAGATCAGAATGAAGAGGTGGAAGCCTGGAGACAGTTCACAAGTCCTTACATGAGCTTTGCCCAGACACACCTTCTACCAACATCTCCTCAAGTCTATAAACCTGGAACGGAGCGGTTTGGTGTTCAATTCAAAAATGAATAATATGCAGAAACACTGAACACTGACCTTTGCTGACTGACCATAATAAGCAACACTTGGAGGGGTTTGTTATGCTGTAATTAGGCTGCTCAAATACCATATGTTTTTTTTTCCATCAGAATGGGCATTTGGGTGTTCTATCCAATCTACAGTATCCAGTATGATCGAAATCATTTGCAATATTACACGGTGGTGAAGATTACCACATATCCCGTTTCTTCTTCGTAACATCAAAACATAGCGCAGCGTTGATGTGGATGTAGATTGCGCCAGATACCCGTGTGTGGATGTGCATGGAGACAAGTCCAGAGGATAAATCTGAATCTGAATCTCCTCATGACTGAGCGGCATTATTTCCTAACCTCTGTATGAGCGCACGGCGGAGACAGAACAATCGGCTGGATTTTTGAACATGCTGACACATGGAGTATCAGGAGAGGGGGGGGGAGATGGTGAAATCGTCCCAAACAGTTTCGACTTGTCAAAACCAGCCAAACGCATTAAGAGCAAGCAGAAGAGCATTCTGGAATTATTCCGGAGATTAGTTTAGGGGGTTTCCACCCTGTTTTCCTTTTATTATTTGAGTGGAGAGCGAGAGGCCTTTTCAGTGTAGGCCGGCCCAGCTGTGACCACAGGGCCACTGGGCAAGAGAGAGAGACAGTAGTGGCCTGCAGCGAAAGAAGCGCCCGAAACAACGGGCAAGCTTCATCTTGAAAGACCGTCTTTGTGTCCTCTAAAGCTTGGGCCGTTCATGTTGCCAACCCACTGGTAGTAGATAGAGTGTTGCCTTTCTTTGAATCCCCATGAACATAGTAAGACATTCAACCTTACAAACAGCTTCTTGGTTTGTGTGTACTTGTTACCGTCATGGTCTGTCACATTAACACTGCAAGAGAGGGCCCATTCCTAAGGCCTTTGATTTGCCATGTGGAGATAGATGAGTCACTTGCTTTCAAGATAGGTGTGTTTTTTTGCCTCTAATGCTGAATTTGATAGTTTAGAATATAAATGTGATGATACAAATTGACCAATCACGGCCCAGATTGGCCATCTCAGGCCTCAGTCCATGAGTGCGTCATAAACTTCTAATCACGCGTTCGATTAGTCTCTCCGAACGGATTCGGACCTTGGATATAACGTCATGTCCACACTTCAAGCGTTTCATTATCGCACGTCGGACTTGATCACACTCCAACATGGACGCCACCCGGAAAGCTGTTGTAGCGGTAGCACTGGCCGAGAACCAGGAGCTCTAAAATAAGTTTGTATAAAATGTAAAATGTAAAATGTAAAATGTATACTTTAGGGGAGCAGAGAAGAGATTGTGTCTTAAGTGACTTAAACCACAATCACTTGCTTTCTCCTCATCACACTCAACAAACCATTAGATCACCTAAAGGTTTAGCATGAACTTAGATCCGTGCACTTGGATGCAAGGACAGTCTACTTGTTTTTCATGCTAGCAGGCAGTCTTCAAGGCTTGACTTAATTAGTCAAATGCTTGTTGATTTACATTTATTCAATTAGCAGAAATTTCCATCTAAAGTGATTTCTGGCAAAGGTCAACTGTGCCTTTTTGAACACCAGTTGAGAATCAACCCTGTGACCTTGAGAGCTATTAGCATCTAGAGCTAACCGGTTGGGCTCCTCTGGCATGCAAGTTGCGGGTGGGGGGGTGGGGTGTGGGGGGCAATGGGCGACGCTGTACCTGGCATTTGGGGCTCGCTACGCTGTGCGCCTTCTTCCCTCTCCCCCTTCCCCTCGTTGTTTATAAATGTGCGCCGCTCGCTCAGACGTCCTTGACTGACGCGAGTCGCTCCAGGAATCTGCGGGTGTCGCCTTACGGCCACATGCTGCAGTCTCGCAGGCGCTCTGTACAAACACATATGCCCGGGCAGGGGGACGAGCCAGCCAGCCAGCCAGCCGGACGAGAACGAAGACGAGGAGGAGGAGGAGGAGGAGGAGGGCACTGAGGTCCTCTGCTTCCCACAGGACGTATAGGTCAGCAGTAAATGGCTAACGCAGCTATCCCACAGGCCTCGGCACACAGTGCTGAACGGGTCTGTATGGTGAGGGGGGTATGCCATGTATGTCGAGGTCAACATGTCTACAATAGTCCCCCCTCACACACACACACACCCTTTTTTGTTTAATGCTGCTGTGAATGACATTTTTGGAGAGCCTCAGGTGAGTGTTTCCAAGCTGAAGTTCATGGACAGATATGTCAGTCATTAGAACACTCTCAATGTACAGATGGACACACAATGTCTTCGCCAAGGCAACCTTACTACACACCTGTCCCCGCCTATCCAACAGTGAACGCTCGGAGTTTCCCCAAATATGGATAATAACATGACATTATTTCACTGGAATCAGATTTGGGTAAAAGGGAAAAGGCAGGCATGCCTGTTCTCGCCTTCTGAATGTACTCGTCTGGATTAGAGGAATTTAGCTTTTGTAAGCAGCAGCTGGTTGAGGCTTTTGTGGACTGAGGAAGTTGGATTTATCACAGATTTATTACATGACATTTGTCGTTCCTTCTCACACACTAACCTCGCATACCTGAGGTGGACTTCAAATTACTAGTTCTAATAGGTCCTTACTTATACAGTATTAAAGGAAGGATGGACAATAGAATGTTTCGCCACCTCGTCATCCATCCGTTTAATACCTCCCAAAAGTGGCGCCTTAATCTACGTACAACGCAAAGGGCGCAAGAACACAAGTGCGTGTAATAGGAACGAAACCGCACTCTCCGATCTTCGACTCCTCTTACTCTCGGGCACTCAGGCCGTCCTCCCTTTCCTGCCAGAGCCCACACCATCAATAAGAATGAGTAGTAGAGTATCACAGACGTCGGATGTGAAATCCTACCCTACTCTGTGCTGGGGGTGGTGGTGGTGGTGGTGGTGGTGGTGGTGTGGTATGGTGTGTGTGTGTGTGTGTGTGTATGGACTATCCCATTAGCGGAGGCTAATTCACTGGAGATGAGGGCCTGTAGCGCTAGCTAGCGCACACAGAGGCATCATCATCATTGCAGGCCTCGCTCATAAAACATTCAGAACGGATGAAGCCACGGCGAGCCGAGTGACCCCATTGGCTGCTCTGCCGTCAGCCCAGAACAGGAGACGACCTCCCATTGGCCGAGCCCCTCTCCAAGCCCTCTTGCCTGGAAGAGAGAGTTCCTGTATTGATCCTGAAGGCGCCTTCATTTGTGGTTACAGCAAGGGCAAAGAGTTTGATGCTGGTGCTCAAGGAAGAATACAAGCCCTAATGCTGAATGTATGTGTGCTATGGTAACTGTTACAGTACCATGTCATCTGTGTGTTTTCATACCCAATAAGTGAGACATTTTTTTTACCAAATAACCATCAAATCCCATTTGTCATACTGAACATGAAGGCACAGTGCTTGTTTGTTTTTTTGAGGACATTGTTATAAAATGCTTTAATAAATAGTTTTTGATTTATTTCTAATAACAAACATAAATTCCACTAAATGAACCAAATAACTTTTGCAAAGCAATTCTTTTTGTACAAAAATTACATTTTTTTTTTATAGTTCTCAATCCTCCCCTGCCATTCCCAAATGTGATGCATAATCCTTTTCTGAACAGCTGTGAGGGATAGTTTTGAAATTTCTTTATTTTGTGTCCTCCCAGATATGGAAACAAGGTGCTGTCCAAGAGAGATTTTCTTTCTTTCTTTTTTAAACATGACAATTGCTAGAAAAAAGAAAAACACAGGTCATTGTCGCCAATTCTGAGGTAATCCAGATGTCTTTATCGGTTGGTACCTCGAACAAAAAAAAAAAAAAAGGAAAAAGAAAAAAAAAGCTTTACAACGACAGAAAAAATTGTTCCCTTCATGAAGCCTCAACCCAAAACAGGTGAAAGCAGATTGAGTAAAGTAAAAAAAAAAAAAAAAACCTTTCACATCGTCTGAGAGATCAGATTAACGCCCCTCATAGGCGACACGAGCCAATCAGCAAGGGTTTTCCGCACACGCTTTCTGGCGTCATAGTTTTTTTTGTTAGTTTCCAGAACGTTCCATGACAGCAAAAGGAGGACAGGAGGGGAGAGACTTTTTTTCTTTTAACGGAGGCGAACAAACACGCCACAATACACCACACAATCTTAAAGCATTAACTCCTTATAGTGAAAAAAAAACAAACAAACAAACAAACAAAAAATTAACATAAAATGATGACCTCTGTATACATACTGTTCTGCCTTTGGGACGCTGTTAATTTGTTATAAAACCTGCCTGTGAGAACTGGCATAAATAAAAGGAATGGCGTTGTAAAAAAAAAAGAAATTAAAAATCATAATAACAGTAATAATAATAGTAATAATAATAATAATTATAATAATAATAATAATAATAATAATAAAAAAGTGTGACTTGTCTTAATTTACTAAATTCAAATATACACAGCGACTCCTTTATTATATACATCTATGTACATGTTCTTGTCTTGTCTTTGATCAAATACCTCAATGCTTGGATGAGAGTGTCTCAAGAAACTATAGAGATATGACATAACCGATGGCCCTATCCCTTTTGATGGAGATTGAATAACCTTGTGGGGTTCGGGGTCTGGGGGGGATGGTGGGGGGGGAATAGGGGGCGACAACCTCGGCAGCGAGACGCAAATAACTTTGTGTTTGTGGGTGGGTGGGTGGTTGGGGTGGGGCTCGTTGAAAGGCACTTGCTACCAGCTCAAACCAAAAGGGAAACAAAAAGAAACTAAAACAAAACAAACCGAAAAATACTGCAATCCTCTTCTTTTTTTTTCTTCAGCCGAGACAACAGAAAGGAATAAAAATGGGTGAGGGGGGTGGGGTGTGAGTAAATCAAGGCCACTCTGTAGGCACAGGAGTATTCTTTTTTTTTGTTTGTTTTCATCATCATCTCTCGTTCCTCAGGGCAACGCACTTTCATAAGGCTGGCGTGCATCGTCGAGGAGAGCTGGACAAACGGACAGGGGACAGTCAGGGCGGGCGGGAGGGAGAAAGGGACACCTGCTTTCCGCTGGGTCCTAGAGTCAGTCAGTCAGTTCCCCCCTAACCCACCACTGCTTAGCCTTCCTATAGTCCATGGCAGAGAAAAAAAATTGAACACAAGGGGCAATTAACAAAACCACAATCATCTGTAAACAACAACAGAAAAAAAAAATGTTCTCTTTTGTATCTATACATTTATATTTTTCTTCCTCCATTATGAGTCATCTTTCTGCTTGTACACAGCAGGACATCTCTCCAAAAAACCAAAACCAAAACAATAGAACAACATAGGCCTCTCTTTTGTCTTGCCTGATTATAAAGAAATACAATTCTGCTTCATCTGTACACAAAAAAATAAAAATGTGAATGCCAAAGGAAGGGAGAGGAGAAGGAAAAAAAGTTTAAAAAAAGAAAAAAAAAAAAGTCCTCAGTGTCGACATTCAGCTTGAACAGCAAAACTCATTTGCTGGAAATAAAAAAAGAAATGTCAAGCCAAGAAAAGAGAGGAAAAAAATTAAGTTCTTTTCAAGCCGAAAAGTTTCGCTTTTTTTAAATGAGGTGAGAGTCACTCCTCCTCTCTTAAGATTCTCTGTCAGAGTTTATAGTTGGTTGCTTGGTTGTTTGGGATAGGCTGTTGGGATGGTTTGGTGAAGGGATTGGTAGAGATGCTGTAAAGGGAGATGGGGGGGTGGGGGGGTGGTTGGTATATTGAGGACTCATACACAATGATGTTTGAGGTCGGGGCCCATGTTGATGTTTTTACAGCGGTTGTCTTTGGGGCTGCGGAGAGCCCCCGCCACTGACGCCGTGGTGGTCCGGTGGGGCGTCTTGAGCGAGGCGGCGTTGCAGCTACTGCCGCCGACGCCGACGCCAA
>NC_085005.1:20230182-20242682 GCF_963854185.1 Sardina pilchardus
GCTGCTGCTGCTGGTCCGGCCTCACCCCGGGCAACAGACACGGCCGTCGCCCACACACCACCTGGGTGACACGTCGAGAGGTCAAAGGTCAGGGTAAAGGGCAAGACTTAGACACAGACGTGGGAGTGATGACACAAGAATGTCTAACCACATACTTCAACAGTCCTGTCACCTTTTCCACACCAGTATGCCTCAACACGTTAATCCAACTTAAAAGAAATGTTTGTTTTGTACCGACTGTCGTCGTTTGAGCTGGACCCACTACTTATTTACCCACTACTTCACTAATCTTTGACACAATTCCCACAGTGGCCTCTTTGAGAAGAAGAGCAAACAAACAGAAACTCTAACTATAAAATCTTTGGGGTTGAGTTCCAACTGTAACTAGGGGCCAAAGTCCCACCGTTAGGGTCAGTAACGCTGGCTTGCCCCTTTCTGACCGATCCTTGTGTGAGAGGGAGCGGAGCGGTCAAGTCAAGCTCGTCGGGAGTGGACAGAGGGTCGGCTTACCTTGGTGCAGTCCACCTTGCCGTTGATGCACTGGCAGCTGTTGCACTCCTCCTCCCAGCGACTCCCGTGAGGAAACTGCAGGCCGCCGTAGTGGCACGGTATCCCGATTCCAATGACTGTTCCACGAGAATATGCAGTGCGCACACACAACACACACACCACACACACACACACACACACACACACACACACACACACACACACACACACACACACTTTAAAACCTGTCATGTGACAATACAATTGTGAAGCCTTTAAGCTCAACAGGCAAATTATTTGTTTCTATCGACCCCGCCACCCCACCCCACATACTTTTGTTTCTGGTTTGCCCCTCTCTATCTCCTCCCCCTCTCTGTCTACAGTACTACAGGGATCGTACACATTGTATCATTCACTGATTATAATCTCCAAAAAGTAGAAAGGATCAGGCATAACAGAAAGCGGAACGATCTAAACTGTGTACACACACACACACACACACACACACACACACACACACGCGCACACACAGCCTCATTAATCCGCCATATGGTTAGTGGATGTGAGCCAGCGTACAGTATATCATAAAGATACGGCATTGATGAAAGCACACTCATTCATCCACGGTGTATTTTATCACCAGGAAAAAATCATAAAACGTATGTGTGTGTGTGTGTGTGTGTGTGTGTGTGTGTGTGTGTGTGTACAGACAGATGGACACTAGGAGAAATGAGAGACGAGGCGGGTAAAGATGAAAGTGTTCTGCCCTCATGTTGAGGGATTAAAGTGGTGTGTGCGTGTGCGCTTGTGTGTGTGTGTATGTGTGTGTGTGTGTGTGTGTGTGTGTGTGTGTGTGTGTGTGTGTGTGTGTGTGTGTGTGATAAAGGACCGTTTGAGATGGGGGAATTTACTCTCCTGGCAGCCGGCGCCAGTGTTGTCCAGGTGTGTGTCTGTGTGGCTCAGGTGTGTGTCTGTGTGACCCAGGTGCGTGTGTTTGGCCCAGGTGCGTGTCTGTCTGGGTGCTTGCCTGTGTCTGTGTGTGTGTGTGTGTGTGTGTGTGTGTGTGTGTGTGTGTGTGTGTGTGTGTGTGTGTGTGTGTGTACTCACACTCCTGACAGCGGGCACCAGTTCGACCCAGGGGACAGATGCAGCGGAAGCCGTTGATCTCGTCCTCGCAGGTGGAGCCGTAGGCACAGGGCGATGACTGGCACTCGTCGATGTCTGGAGGCGAACGGAAGAGAGGAAGGAAGAGAGGGTGAGGAGGGTGCACGAAAGAGGTCAACTCTCCTTTATCACACCATCACCAAATGCTGCAACATATACACTATCCAAGCCTATTACATCCTCAGATCGCAAGAGAGAAAGAGAGAGACAGAAAAAAGATCAAAAAAGAATGAAAGAAAGAAAGAAAGGAGGAAAGAGAGAAAGAAAGAAAAAGACAAAGAAAAAGAAAGAATACAGTTTGAGTCAAAGTTTCCACACCAGCCTTCTAAACGGACTACTTCATTAAGAGGCCTGTAGACACGTTTACCACATTTGAGTCCCATCTGAACACTGTGCAGCACCCTTCTTATTTTTAAAGCTAAATTTAGCCTCAGCCTGACCAGTCCTCCTGTGGGTAGTAGCACAAGTAGGCCAGGGGTGTTGTGTGTGTATGAGTGTGTATGAGTGTGTGTGTGTGTGTGTGGCAGGAGTGGCTGACCTCTCCTCTTTCTGAAAGGCTGCAGTGTGAATGACTACAACCATTTGAATGCCAACATGCAAAGGACAATCTGGGGGCTTCACACACACACACACACACACACACAAGTCTGACAAAGAGCCAGAAGCTCTATGCTAGACAGCTCTGGAATTCAGGGCCAGCTGAATTATTCATCTGCTTAGGACATTTGTGTGTGTGTGTGTGTGTGGTGTGTGTGTGTGTGTGTGAGAAACCGAGAGGGACAGTGACCTCTGATCCCAGCAGGGTCACAGGCCAAGGAATACTCCCTGAAACTGACATTTTGGGTGAAGAGTGCCTGTAAACACCCTGTCGCCTGGACAAAGCTCTCTCTCTCTCACACACACACACACACACACACACACACTAACTAAGCATTTTTAAGAGCTACTCACTGATGCGGCAGTCCGGTCCGGCGAATCCAGGGGCACACTCACAGCGGAACCAGTTGACTCCGTCCACACAGATGCCGCCGTTATAACTGTGGGGGGGGGGGGGGGGGGGGGGGGGTTGGGGAGGAGAGGAGAAGGGCTCTGTGATTTACTCAGTGAAATAACCGCATTAAAGTCTCATTAAGACGCCATTAAAGGGCGCAGTTCCCTGATTCCAATCGGTCACGCGCTGCGTTCGAATTCAGCTAGCCGCTAAAGAGGTAGACAAGGACGGGAAATGTGTAAAGATCAATGGAAAGATAGATGAAGAGATATAGACAAATGGAGAGAGAGAGAGAGAGAGAGAGAGAGAGAGAGAGAGAGAGAGAGGAATGTATCTCTCTCTTGGAGGGAAAGAAAGAGGGATAGAGAGAGGGATGGAGAGGAGATTCATCAACACCCCACCTTTCACATGCAAATCGCCCCCCCCTGGCCCCTTGCTGGGATGTCATTCCTCTTCTCTCTTCCCCACCCCTCCCTCCTTCCCTCCCTCCCTCCCTCCCTCCCTCCCTCCCTTCATCCATCCCTCTCAATCCCCCCATCTGCTGTTCCCAGGTCACCGGTGAAGAATAGGAGGAGGAGAGGGGAGGGTAGGGCAGGAAAAAAGAAAGCGAAAAGGAGAGAGAGAAAGAGAGACAGCGAGCGAGCAAGAAAGAGAGGGAGACAGAGAAGAGACACTACCCCTCCTTTCCACACACACACACACACACACACACACACCCAGCGACACCTCCCTTCCTCCATGTCACTCCCCTGGCCCCTGGGCCCAGTCGGGGGCACTCTTTTGGGGCCCGCGGGCCCTTTGTCTCGCGCCATTAAAGGCAGCCCCCTGAGTCTCATGAGCTGTCGGATTTAGGGGTGATTTAGGGACATCTTCCCGTCGTTACGCTCCCCCCCACACACACACATCCCCCCCACGCCTCCCTCTCTCAACAACATCCGAGATGGGCCGGGGTTGATGTGGTGGTGGTGGTTGGTTGTCGGTAGTGATGGTGATGGTGGTGGTGCTGATGGTGGTGGGGGCATGTATTTGGGGAAGGAAGAGTGGGTTTGGGAGGTTGTTGGGGGGCCAGTGGTCCGGTGGTGGTGCAAGTGTGTGTGTGTGTGTGTGTGTGTGTGTGTGTGTATGTGTGCGTGTGTGTGTAAAGGAAGAGGGCGTTCCGAGCCGGCGGTGTTGTACAGCGAAGAGGAGGGTCTCGACAGGCGGCCCAGACAACAGGGCCACCAGTGGCCCCCCAAACACGCCGAGGGAGGGGGGCGTTAACTCCCCCCCCCCTGCCCCCAACACCTCCACACGGACCAGAGACAGACAGCAGCAGTGGGGAGCGGTATAGTAGGCAGACTCACCAGGGGTGGGGGTTGCAGTCGTTGATATCTGTGGGGGCGCAAGAAAGAGGAGAAGAGATCAGGGCTAACTCTTGCACTGCATCAACCACATGCACAGTCTCTGCAGAAACGTGATGAGCTTTCATTGCAAAAATAACGATAAAAGATGTCGAGGAGTAATGGAGGTAGTAAGATGTCAGATGTCGGTAACATTTGGCAATGGGTGCCTGAATTGAGATGAATTATTACAGCTGAAATAGCGCATGATGAAAGTAAAATCTAAGTGGGAGAGAGAGAGAGAGAGAGAGAGAGAGAGTGGGTGTGTATGGGGGGGGGTCTGGTAGTTTGGCAGGGGGAGGTGTGTGTGTGTGTGTGTGCGCGTGTGTGTGTGTGTGTGTGTGAGGGGGCGGGGATTGCAGGATGTGGTGGCACTGCAGGTAGACAGACGGACGGGTGAAGGCTGGCACTCACTCTGGGCACAGGTGGGTCCTTCCCAGCCGTCCTTGCAGATGCAGGTGAAGGAGTCGACGCCGCCCACACAGGTGGCTCCGTTGGCACAGGGACTGGAGGCACACGTGCTGTTCTTAGCTGTGGCACAGCACAGGGCACAGGGCACAGGGCACGATGAGAGGACAGTGGTCAACGACACAGACACAGGCCATTGTGTGGGATGTATCGAGCGGTATTTTACAAACACAATGTAATGAATAACTGCTCTCGCTCACACACACACACACACACACACACAGACACACACAGACACACACAGACACACACGCACACACAGACACACACAGACACACACAGACACACACAGACACACACAGACACACACACACACACACACACACACACACACACACACACTCACCCGTGTTGCACGTGCTGCCACCCCATCCAGGGGGGCAAGCACAGCGAAACGCATCCCCGTTGTCGTAGCAGGTTCCCCCGTTACTGCAAGTGTTGGCGTCACACTGACTTTCGCCTATGAACACACACACACACACACACCAAAAGGTCAACATCAGGCTTTGCTAGAGTATTGTCACCTCGTAAAAACAGCTGAGGCGGCACGGGAGGGTCTGACTCACGTGAGTGGCAGGTCTTGCCCTTCCAGTTGTCTTTGCAGTCGCAGTAGAAGTCGTTGAGCAGGTCCACACAGCGGCCCCCGTTCTTACACGGCTTTCTGCCGCACTCGTTCACGTCTGACGGAGGAGAAAGAGAGAGAAAGAGAGAGAGAGAGAGGGAGGGAGAGAGAGTAGGAGTGAATGATAAAGATGAAGGGAAAGACGAGGGGCGGGGTGAAAATGAAAGATTTTAAGACATTAAAGAGAAAGAAAGCTTCTGAGGAAAATAAACTGTATCTGACACATAGGCTCTGGGAGGGGGAGACAGTGATACAAGGGAGAAAGTTGAAGAGTGAAAGAGACAGAGAGAGGGAGGGATGAGCCGACAGAGAAAAAGAAAGAGAGAGAGAGAGAGAGAGAGAGAGAGAGACAGAGAGAGAGAGAGAGACAGACACAGAGAGAGAGATAAAGAGTCCTACTCACTCCTGTCACAGAGAGTGCCCTCCCATCCGTCTGGGCAGATGCACTGGAAGGCATTGACCCCGTCGATACAGGTGCCTCCATTCCAACAGGGACTGGCCACACAGTCGTTGATATCTGAGGAGGAGCAGGAGAGAGAGAGAGAGCTGATGACCACGAGTGGACAGACACTTGGGCACAAACACACACAAGTCAACCAACCAAAAGACCACTGCAAGGCCAAGAACCAAAAGGAGAACGTTTTACTCCAGGAACAGATAGGGAATAAACAAACAAACAAACAAACAAATAAATCAATAAGAAAGTAAATAAATAAAATAAAAAGGTGAATGGATGTGAGACTGACACAGCAGAGATGAGATGGGTTTGAGTGTGAAATTGAGCTTGTGAGCTTGTGAGTGAGTGAGTTTGAGAGAGAGAGAAAGAGAGAGAGTGTCAGTGAGTGAGTTTGAGAGAGAGAAAGAGAAAGAGAAAAGGTGAGAGAGAGAGAGAGTGTCAGTGAGTGAGTTTGAGAGAGAGAGAGAAAGGAAGAGAGTGTGAGAGAGATGTATGATGGCTTTGGCAACACTACTCTTCTACTGTAAGTCATGCCAATAAAGCTCATTTGAATTGAATTTGAATTTGAGAGAAAGAGAATGAGAGAGAAAGGAGAGAGAGTGTGTGAGTGAGTGAGTGATCAAGTGTGAGTGAGTGAGTGAGTGAGTGATAAAGTGTGAGTGAGTGAGTGAGTGAGTGAGGGAGTGAGGCAATGAAGACAGACTCACTCTCGTGGCAGTAGGTCCCAGTGAAGCCCTTGTCACAGGTGCAGGTGAAGTTTCCTCCCGGCTGACTGTGACACTGCCCGTGGGGGCCGCACACGTTCGAGGAGATGTACCGGATGCCCTCGTCCGAGCTGTTCGCCGCCACGGCGATCGTGCAGCTGTCAATCACTACCGTGCAAGTCCGGTGAGGGTTCAAGAAAAATATACAAAAACAGTACAATTAGCACAATGCTCAACCAGACGATCGTTTTCACATTCTCACCTTTTACACACTCACTCAGACAAGAGTGTACGACACGATACAGGTACGATTACAGGTATGAACGAGAAGTCTGCACACCAGAAAATGCTCCTTATCATTTTTTTAATAATGATATACCATTAAAAAAAACGCTGAGGAGCATATTCTGGTGTGCGGACTTCTTGTTCTTTCCTGACATATGCTTGTCTGTCCAGCACTCAGTTGTCACCTTTTGATGTGCGTGCGGTACACTTGAACTCCTATGATACAGGTATGATACAGGTATGATACAGGTAAGACACAGGTATGATACAAGGCTGGCACTGCCCGTACCTTGGCATGGCGTGGTCCTGCAGTGGTCCTTGCGGTCAGCGCACGTCTTGCCCTCGTAGTCCTCCGGGCAGGCGCAGTAGAAGTCTCCCAGCAGGCTGTGGCACGACGCCTCGTTCCGGCACGGGTTGGACTCGCAGGGGTTGGACGGCAACTGGTTGGGCAGCTGGACAACAAGGCAGGAGAACGGAGGTTAGGGACGGCAAAAAAATGAAGGTTTAAAAGAAAGAATGAAAGAAAGAAAGAATGAATGAATGAAAGAGAGAGAAGACGGGGAGAGTGTAAGCATGAACACTCAATCGTGAACATGATCAGAGAGAAAGAGAGAGAGAAAGAAAGAAAGAGAGAGAGAGAGTGAGCAGAAAGAGAGAGTGCGCGCAAGTGAGAGTTAGCGCGTGTGCGCGCGCGCCCACGAGTGAGTGTTTGCCTAAAAGCGAGCAGGCTTTGATTGACTCAAGGCCTTAGCTCTTTAGAGCCAATCCCCTTAGCGCGGGCGAGATAAACAAACAGGCGTAAGCTGGTGAAGCCGGCCGTAAGCTAATAAACAAAGTGCATCTCTGACACGACTCCATCAGCGCTCCCACAGCACACACACACACACACACACACACAGATATTGCACTAAAATCATTTTGTTTGTTTGTTTGTTCAAACACAACTCCAACAAGACTCCCCGTAGAGCAGATCGACAAACCCAGTTATCTCAGTGATATAATCATTTTGGTCTCTTTTTTATGATTATTATTATTATTTTTTGTTGTTGTTGTTGGATGTTCTGACCCAATTCCTTTAGTGTCTCACAGCAGCAGCTGGGTCAGAAACGCGCCTTCTTGATCAATGACACCATTTCGCTTGTTGGGTTGTTTGTTGGGTTGTTTGTCTGCCTTGTGATGTGTCCATCCCTATGGGATTTCCTTGACCGTGCTGCTCTAATGTGGTTGCTGTTTTGGAAACCGCAGGCAGTAAAAAAAGAAAATCACCCCATTATCGTATTTCTCTTTTACAGGCCTTTATCACTCTCCAGCACTCTACCCAGAGCTAGTTCAAACACTCGGCACACACACACACACACACACACACAGCCTTGTGTACAGTGCACATCCTGTAAAGCGTGTATGTGTGTTCAATGTCCGCAGAGTCGTAGAACAGTCTCTATCTTCCTGCAGTCATCACATCATTTAAAAGGGGAGCCATTTTGGAACCGGAACAAGGTGTGTAAGCGCAACTGAGTGTGTGAGTATGTGTGTATGAGTGTAAGAGAGTGAGAGACTGTATGTGTGTGTGTGTGTGTGTGTGTGTGTGTGTGAGAGAGAGAGAGACAGAGAGAGAGCGAATGAGACTGAAAGAGTGATGGAGAACAAGTGTGCATTTGTGTGTGTGCGTGTATTTGTGTGTACATGTATTTGTGTGCGTGAGTGTGTGTGTATGTGTGTGTGTGTGTACACACTGCTGTGTGTATACACACACAGTGTGCCAGCTGCCATGTAAGGTGTTTGGGCTGCCCACTCTTGTGGCTCTCCTCCAGTTGGACAGACACTCATCAGGTCTGAGTCAGGCCAGTCTCTCTCTCTCTCTGCCTCTCTCTTTCTCCCTCCCTCTCTCCCTCTCTCCGTCTCTCCCTCTCTCTGCATTCAGATCGAGGAACCGCTGTTGTTTATTTTATTAAGGGGACGGACGTGCGTGGATTGCTCAATCCTCTGTCAAGTGATGTGTGTGTGTGTGTGTGTGTGTATGAGTGCGTGTCTATTAGTGTGTGTGGAATGACGCAAGAGCCAAGCAGCATAGAGAAATCACCCCCCCCACTCCTCTTTCTCCTTCTGCCTCTCTCCCCCCCCACCACCCCTTCTTCTCTCTCCTTTCCCCTCTCCTCTCCTATCTCCTCTTTTTTTCCCCTTCTCCCCTCTCCTCTCTCCACTCCTCCTCTCCTCCTGGGAGTTGAGGTCTGCAGCCAGTGAAATGGAGCCGAGATGAGCCCTGGCAGTGGCGGGCAGCTAGCAACAGAAACCTGAATAAAACATTCCCATCGATCACGGGAGCGCCCGACTCGGCTTGGCCTCGGTTCGGGCAGCCTTTCCGCCCGCCATTGGCTGCTGGAAAGGCTGGCACGGCCGAGACGGGCGGGCAACCTGAGTGGCCAAAAAAACATCGGAGTGCCACGCCCAATCCCATCATGCATTGCACTACCCGAACACCACCCCCCCGCCCCCCCCCCCACGACCCACCCCGCAATGGAAAGAGCTGTTGGAGAGTCTAAACGGGAGAGTGGAGGCACTCCAGGCATGATCATAATGCAAAGAAACATCTTCTCCTCCACCCGCTGTTGTAGCACCAACAGGCGCTGTGCCAGCACACCCAAATAAGCGTCCCCTCATTCACAGTACAGTACAGCCCGCCTTTTTATTTTTAGCCACACACACACACACACACACACACACACACACACACACAGAGACACACACACACCACCCGTGAGGTGTTCACTGGCTAAACACTAGCTTTGCTCCCAGTCCCGTGTTATGCTACGCTACGCTATGCTATGCAGCGCTAAGCTAGCAAGGTTAGCTTGCCTTACTGTAAAACATTCAAATTCAAGATCAGCAGTCAGACTGTAATGCTTGCAGCTAGCGAACACATGAGGGCTTGTCTGCAAGCATTCACAAGCTAAAGGCAGACACATGGTCACGGCTGCTAGCGTTCCCAAGCTAAAGGCAGACACATGGTCGCGACTGCTAGCCCTGAGATGGAGTAGCGAGTTCAGACGCACTTGTTGCTAATGATGTTAGCTGACAGCGAGGCGGCAAGAAACAAAGAGCTTCCTTCAGGCGTCGCACAGACGCATCAAGGGCTCGAAAATTCGGTCAGACTGGCACGCCAAGTGCTGACAGCTCGTTAGAGCTGCATAACTTTCAACGGGTAAACACACACACACATACACTGTGGTCTGTGGGGAATACTAGGTAAAAGCTTTCCTTTAAGGAAGAAAAAAAAAACTGTTATGCATCTTGCATGATGGTTTCTACACATTTGACTCTTTGGGAAATCAAAACAGATGGTTTACAATAGGAGTCATAAGCCACCTCAATGTTGTTCATAGATTCCATATGCAGAAGTCATCCTGGTGCTATTCTAGAAACTTCTGAGAACATGCTACGATACAGGAACTGTACTGCATCTCTGCACCTAATGAGCTGGCTTTTAAAGTTCCCTTCAAAAGATTGAACACAATAATAATCATTAAAAAAAAAACCCAGAGAAAAAAGAACCGATAAATCCAGCCAAGCGTTCACAATGTTTCCTGGAACACCATTTTCAACATGCCCATAACACGGTGATGACTTTCCGGTCACGAAAACAAAACAAGAACAAGGTCCGGTCAGGTCAGTCTCTGTTAGAGAAAGAGGACGGCACAATGGACATTCCAACTCTCGGCAACGCAGGGTTCCACGTCAAGCTCCACGACACAGGAAGTGCATTCTCTGATAAAAGAGGTTTGACGATGGGTTTTTGCTTGATATTCATTCCATAACCATTAAAACAGTTATGGGTCTAAGAGGCGTGTAAGCGTTTATTAGTGCCCAAAGCAGTAAAACATCAAAGCCTCGCGCAAATCAGAAACTTCTGACCACAAAAGACCAGTCCAGAGGGTCCATACAATACAAATTTTCCCCCTTATTATTTCCATAACCTTGGTCATGTCAGCTCCAGCGCGTGTGTGTCTGTGTGTGTGTGTGTGTGTGTGTCTGTGTGTGTGTGTGTGTGTGTGTGTGTGTGTGTGGGCCCTCAGCACTCACCTCACACACGGTGCCGCTGAACTCGAGCGGGCACTCGCAGACGAAGCTGTCCAGCAGCACGTGGCAGCGCCCGCCGTTCTGACACGGCCCGCTGGCACACTTGTTCCGCTGGATCTCACAGTGGGTGCCCACAAAGCCAACCGGGCACTGGCACACGTAACCGCCCCGTGCCACCTCCTGAGGAAGGAGAGGGAGAGAGAGAGAGAGAGAGAGAGAGAGAGAGAGAGAGAGAGAGAGAGAGAGAGAGAGAGAGAGAGAGAAGAGGAAAAACGGCAAGAGAGAGAGAGATGTTTTAATCACATATACTACAAAAATCCTCTATTACAGACCTTTCAAAGCCTACAAACATACAAAAGGCTTTGCTTAGAGTCCTTTTAATCACAACCCTATTCACACAAAAGGCAAAAAAACCCATATAACTAAAATATAACTATAAAAATATAACAAAATATAACTAAATAGTAATTAACATCGGACACGCGTTCAGGAGAACTAAAGGCCATCATACCAACGAGAGAAGCTCACCTTACAGACTCCTCCGTTCTGACACTGCCCACTGCACCCATTCAGATCTGTGATTGAAGACGGGAGGACAACATTTAGCTGTTTTCAAGACCACCACAACAACAACAACAACAGGCAGAGCAGAGCAGAGCAACTCAAGGGGTTATTGTTGTGAAGGCGCACCCAAGCTGTGGTTAATCAAGGTTGTGTTAGGCCAAGAGAGAGAGAGAGAGAGAGAGAGAGAGAGAGCGAGTGAGTATATTACAGGCAGCTAGAAGAACGGACACCGGCATACAGACTGACATAAAACACACACAAAACACACACACACACACAACGAAGAGGCAGTGAATAGTGCGGTTGACACAGCCGTTCCAGCATGCAACAGAACTGGAATTGTTTTGTGACGACCCTACAGGAGAAAAAGAAGTACAAGGGTGTGTGTGTGTGGGGGGGGGGGCACCAAACAGGTCACCCTCCACAATGTATAAGTGAAAGTTGAACACTTGAACTGACAGCAAGAGGGGGAAGAGCAAAGAGCCTGGGAAATGAAAGAAAGAAAGACAGTGAGAGTGAAGTGAGAGAGAGAGAGAGAGAGAGAGAGAGGAGTGCGTGAGGAAAGAGTGCTGGGCAGGTGAGGGTGGCTGGACAAGATGGAGGCATACTAACTGATGTCACAGTTCTGTCCGGCCCATCCTTTATGGCAGTCGCAGTGATATCCGCCTATTAAGTTTTTGCAAGATTTAGCGTTTACGCAAGGCTTCCCCAAACACTCATTCGCATCTGTGGAGTCAAGGAGAGGAGGAGGAGGAGGAGGAGGAGGAGGAGGAGAGGCAACACGAGTTTAAAAGAGACAGAGAGAGAGATGGAGAGAGAAAGAGAGAGAGATTGAGATGGAGAGAGAGAGAGAGAGAGAGAGAGAGAGAGAGAGAGAGAGAGAGAGAGAGAGAGAGAGAGAATGAGATTTGAGAAGCCAGCTTTCAAGCCCCACCACCGGAGAGAAAAAAAAACCAACAAAAACACTTGGAAAACTTGTGATCAGTTGACAGAGTCGAGCCTCTCATTCTGTAATTGCACCTTTTCTTTCCCTCCCTCTCTCCTTCTCTTCCTCTACCCTCCCACCTCTCATCCTGCCATCCTGCATCTCAACCTGACACCTTCCATTGGCTAGCAATGGCTAACAGTTCTGCTAACAGTCATGGCTAACAGTAGAACCCCCCCCCCCATCACCCCCCCACCCCCCCCCCCACACACACACACACACACACACACTACCCGATTCAACACCCCACTCGACTGCCTTTACCTTCTCGTTAAAGACACCCACTCTACAGGGGCCCTGTTAAATATTTAGTATGGG
>NC_085005.1:20250182-20252682 GCF_963854185.1 Sardina pilchardus
CCGCGCAACTGTTAGCGTTAGCCCCCGCGTCCCCCCCCCCCCCCCCCCCCCCCTTTGCTCTTCAGCAGCAGCAGGCTGAATCCATTTGAGGAGATCTCTCCCGACGACTTTATCTGCTGCACAGTGTAATACAGCCTACTGCAGTATCGCTATGACTACTGTTACTACTACTGTTACTACTACTACTACTACTACGAAGATGACGATGATTACTACGACTACTATTATTATTATCGCTTGTACCTGGCACTTTCCGCATAGGGCAGCAGTCCAAATCGACTTACAAGAGGCCCAGGGAGGTCTCCAAAATACACCCCCCCCCCCATCCAAGGCCCCCTGCAGCCCACTTCCCCCACCTGTCCCCATTGGACGCAACTCCCCCCCCATTCCCCCCCCCCGCCCCCGTCCAGATCTCTTTTCCAGTGTGAGCCTCTGGGAGCACCGGCGCAGAGGGCGACGGCGGAGTACATTTACTCTTACTGTAAAGTGCCCACTCGGCACAGCGCGTTGCCTAGCTACCGCACCACTACGAGTGCCGCGCAAGAGCGCGTAGGCTCGGGGTGCCTCGGCCGAGGGGTGCATCGGCAGGCACCCCCTCGTTCTCCGCTTGTGATTGGTCGGCCGGGGGGGCGGCGGGGGGAGGGAGGGGTGGGGTGGGGGGGATCCGTGGCTAAGGGGAGCCTGGCAGCGAGCCCTTCCTCTCTCTCTCTCCGCATCCAGAGTGCGAAAGAAACGCAGTATGCTAATTCATCAGGGCAAGCCCCGTGTTCGCCGCTGACACAGTCAGCCGATAAAAGCGAAAAATGATTGCCTCGAGTGAAACGGAAAGAAAAGAATGTTCCATGCCTCGCTCGCGCGCGCTACATTCTTCAAAAGGAAGCTTTTGGGACCATCTGAGCATCGTCTGCTCTTCTCCCTCAGAAATCCTTTATGGTTCTGCTTTGTTATTTGCTCCTGAATACTTCTCATATCGTTCTATTTTTAGAATCATGAACCCTATCAAACGGATGAACAACATTGGTGTACGCTAAAGTCAATTCACGCTATGGCCTCTACAAAACGGCAAGATATGCCAGCATTTGGCTGCAGTTGGATGCAGAGCACTTCACTGCAGAATAACCAATGGCCGCTATTAATGACAATCTAACGTAACACAGCCAAACTTGAACACTTGAGTTCCACCACCGAGTTCCACCACCGAGTTCCACCACCGAGTTCCACAACCCGAGTTCCACAACCCGAGTTCCACAACCCGAGTTCCACAACCCGAGTTCCAGTGACTGGGAAACGTTTGAACGTGCCACGCGCGTGAGCGCAGACTTTAGGCGGAGCGGTTCTTTTTGCTGCGCGGGGGGGGGGGGGGCGGTCTCTGCTGGACGAACGCATTCCTGTGTCACCTCCCATTGGGCCCCCCGCGACAGAGAGAGAGAGAGAGAGAGAGGGGGGGGGGGGGGGTGGCTCTGAGGAGATTGGTGCGGGGATGCCAGCGCTGAATCAGAACAGCCCCATTTCAGCTCAGCTTAACGTGAGGCTTCCCCCTTCCTTTCATCCGAGCCGTCTAATGTTAAGGAAGGGCAGAGAGAGGGAGGGAGGGAGAGAGAGGGGGAGAGAGAGAGGGAGAGAGAGAGAGGGAAAGAAGGAGGGAGGGAGGAGAGGGGGGGGGGGGTACTGTATGTGTGAGAGTGGGTGACCATCCTAACAACCAGGCCGTACCAACTGGACTTCCCACCACTGACCTCTCGACCCTCCGCTACCGAACCCCCCCCCCCCCCCTCCTCCTCCTCCTCTCTCACTCGCCTTCCACCCCCCACCCCGCCCCCATTGCTAGCCACATGGTCGGCTGACGGGGAAGGGGAGTGTTGGGGTTACAGAGTCCATGCTGACATGCAACATCCTCTCCCCTCAGCTTCCTCGCAGAGAAGGGAGGGAGGGAGGGGGGGGGAGGGGTACATGGAGCTGGAGAAAGAATTAAGAAGTCGAATTGAATGAGTGAGGAAGATACTGGAAAGGATGAAAGGATGAAAAGATGTAGGGAATGGGTATGAAGGAGAGAGAGGGGGAAGATAGAGAGATAGTAGAGAGATAAAGAGAAGAGAAGAGAAAAAGCCTTGCACATTATACAGTCAAAGTGACACCTGAAAAGCCCTCTCTTACGCTCTCCCCAGACAAGCCTCGGTGTGTGTGTGTGTGTGTGTGTGTCTCTGTGCCTGCTTGTGTGTGTGTGTGTGTGTGTGTTTCCCAGTCAACCTGACAGCTGAAAAGCTCTCTCTTGCACAGCGCCTCTTGTTGTAGCGGGCGACTAAAAATACTAACTCTGCCCTTTTCTGCTGGGCCGCGCATTTCCGGCACGGGCTGCAGACGACACCCAAGAACGGCAAGGATGTGACCCTCTGCATGTACAGCGTGTGTGTACTGTATGTGTGTGTGTGTGTGTGTGTGTGTGTGTGTGTGTGTGTGTGTGTGTTCTCTATGCATGTGTCTGTGAAGATATGCATGTGTG
>NC_085005.1:20255182-20265182 GCF_963854185.1 Sardina pilchardus
CACACTAAACTCTCTACAGCACACACTAACAGCATCTGAACGGGATGCCATCTTGGAGTTTCTCTCACAATAACTATGCTAAATGTGCCAAAGTTGCACTCATCTCTCACACAGGCGCAGGCGCAGGCACACGCGTGCACGCACGCACGCACGCACGCACGCACGCACGCACGCACGCACGCACGCACGCACGCACGCACGCACGCACGCACTTTTATTTTAAGGAATTTTAACAGGAATCTAATGTTCTCAACCGCACAAACACCCCCCCCCCCCCCCCCCCCCCCACACACACACACACACACACACACACACAGACACAGCTCACCTGTCCTGCAGTCGGGTCCCATCCATCCGTCCAGACAGACGCGGTTGCCCGAGGGATCGCAGCGGAAGTGTCCGAAGTAGTCGTCGAGCGGGCGGCACTGCTTGTTGCACTTGCTGCCGTAGTAGTTGTCGCCGCAGCGCACGCGGATGCGGTACTCCAGCTGCGCCGTGGGGCCCGGGTGCAGCACCGTCTGCCACGCCTCGCCCGGGTTCAGCATGCCCGTGTGGATGCTCCGCTCCACCAGCGAGTCCGCCTGGGGCCCGTCTGTGGGGGAGAGGCGGACGGGTTTAGAATAGAGTAGCACACAAATGTCCGTAGGTGACCAGACAACGAGACAACAACAACAACGAGAGAAGAGACTAGGATATATAACAACGAGAGAAGAGACCGATAGTGGACTGATGTGCAAGTCCCATGTGCAAGGGCAAAATCCAGGAGAGAGGAGGCTTAAGAATGGTTAAGTATATACAGACATTTTAACATAGATACACAGCATAGATATTAAAATAAAATGTATCAGAAGAGAGAGAAAGAGAGCTGTGTGGGGGGGGGGGGGGGGGGGAACTCATTTGTGAGGGCATGTTCAAAAGCCCCCATCGTAGGAAGCAGAGTCAGGAGAGGTCATGTTAGCAGGTGGGGCCTTCCTAGCAAGCCCAATATACTACTAAGGCTCAAAACAAGTCATACAGCACAGCGCATCCGTCTATTACACATTAGTGTGGTCCCCTCTGGAGGCTGAAAGGATGGGAAGAGTCATTAGCAGAAGTGCGCTAATGCTACATTTTACTTGCAAAACCTAATGGTCAACCGGAGTCTAAAAGGTGCTAGCCAAGGGCAGTGCACAGGTAATTTAGCCAAACTATAGGTCACTAATCTACGAGACAAATCAGTGGTCTCTCTGCTCATTCAGACATGTCTGGCAGACTCGCAGGTATAAATAGTGGACTCCTAATCTGCTTATGCTGGGCTGTATAGCTGGGCGTTTATGGGGTAGGGTCAAATCTGGGTGGTCGACAGATGACCTATGGATGACCTTCTTGTGTGGAGAGGAAAGTGTTGTAATGTGGGGACACATTACGGCAAAGTGTGTGTATGTGGCTCACCGCAAGTGTGTGTGTGTCTGGTTCACTGCAGTCTGTGGTGGGGACCCAAATGTTATTAAGCTATTTAGGATATCTACCAATCTGGTTAAGTCACCAAATCACAAACAGACACAACAAAACATTATGTGACAAGTGATTGAAGTATAGCGGCGGATAAACACTGCGAGTAATCAAGCAGACATGGCCTTACTCATTTACAAGCAAACAATACAATCCCGCTGACTGACAGCCAAACACCCACCCACACACACACTACCCACGTACACACACACACAGAGTCAGAGGAACAAAGAGCGTTTGTGGACCACCATGAGAAGCTGAGTGGCGGGGCCGAGCCTTACACGCTGATATAAACCCATAAAAGCTCTGCACTGTCAGGGGCGGCACATGTCCCCCCCCCCCCCCCCCCATCCTACTAGGTTCCTACTTCCTGTTTCCTTCCACTCAGTCTCTCAGTCTGCGTCCGGGACAGACACTCATCCACGACACAGTGCACAAGTGCTTACGAGGGGTTATTTATTATCCGAAGCACCATGGAGTGAAGGAGTGGAGGTTTGTCGTAACGAAGACCGGCTCACTCAATGGTGCCCCCTTGACAGACCTGGGTGGTCCGTCCCCCCCAATCTAGCCCAGGACGGAGAGAAACGCAGTGACTGCCGTCCGCTAACTGTAGCGTTAGCCGCTCGCTAACAGCTACTTGTTCGAACTGAACACACATGGAGGGGGAAACGGAGGCCCAGCTTCTGCCAAGACTGCCGCTGGCCACATGCAAATCTGTGCCAAAAAAAGTGAATGCTCCTTTGCTTGAATATATAAATAAATATACAAATACAAAACGTAAGTAAATAAATAAATAAATAGGTAGGTGGGAAGTCAAATGCTACAGGCTGCCGTGGCATTGGCAGTTTGCCACATCAGATGGCCCAAGTGGAGAGGCCACAGGCCACCACCAGCACAGGAGGAGGAGAGCATGTGTGCCTGCAAATGTATGTCAGTGTGTGTGTGTGTGTGTGTGTGTGAGAATTAACGTGCAAGTCAATTTGTGAATGTGGATCAGCTTGAGAGAGAGAGAGAGAGAGAGAGAGAGGGAGGGAAGAAAAGCGAGTGTGAAGTTGTGTGTGTGTGAGCGTGTGTGTGTGTGTGTGTGTGTGTGTGTGTGTGTGTGTGTGTGTGTGTGTGTGTGTGTCTCTCTATCTGCTATCTGAAGGAGAACTGTTGCTGGGTAGAGATGGGCAGAGCACGCTACAGACCGGCACCCCATTCCAAAGCAGCCTGCTGCCTGACTTTCAGCATGCGCAACGGCTCGGCGCTGCTGTCTTGTTAGCCCTTGAAGGATACTCAAACACACACACACACACACACACACACACCTCCCCCAGTTGTCATGCAGCCCACGTTCTCCACACCCACAGAGTCGGAGGCGGGCGACTGGTGCGCTGCCCGATACCGTCCCACCCGTGCATCGCGGATCGGCTCGGTGGCGCGAACGCTAACGTTAGCGCTCGCATTAGCGATTCCGCCCGTTCCCAAGCCTCCGCCTGTCCGCCTGTCCGCCCGCCCGCCTGCCTGCCTGCCTGCCTGCCTGCCTCCCCACAAAGAAAGCAATCTTTATCGCAGTGGGATCGCAGACGGCAAACAATCGTCGTCGCTGGAAACAGGAGGCCTGCAGTTTCCTCCGTTCCACTGCCTCGACTCGGACAGACGCACACACGCACGCACGCACACACGCACGCACGCAGGCACGCACAGCACATGCAAAACATAAACAAACAAGTTCTCGCGTTCACACATGAAATAAGGCAAAGCACAAACAAAACGTGCATGCATGCATGCACACACAGTCCTAGACCCCCTACCTCCTCAACACAAACACACACACACACACACACACACACACACACACACACACACACACACACACACACACACACACACACACACACACACACACACACACACACACACACACACACACACACACACACACACACACACACACACACACACACACACACACACACACACACACACACACACACACACACAGGCAACATATACAAACAGAGGTAATGCATAGAAACACAATTACTCGCTCCTGCTCTCTCTCTCTCTCTCTCTCTCTCTCACACACACACACACACACACACACACACACACACCTTCCTCCCCATCTACTGACAATGTCAGACGTATTAAGCAACAATAACAGAAATAGCGCTGCCGCTCCAGATAAAGAACAATGGTGCCGGGCTCGCCGGCCTCTGCGCAGTGTCCAAACAGCCTGCCGTCCAGAGCCCTTCCTGCCGGCCAAACACAATGCTGCGGGCCCTTTCCTGAGGCCTGGGGGGCCCCACGGCAAATGAACACACACACACACACACACACACACACTCTCTCTCTCTCTGTCTCTCAGACACACACAAAACACTGGAGCACTCTTTCTCCTGCGCTCTCTCTCTCTCTGTCACACATACACACACACACTCGCTCTCTCTCTCAAAAACACACTCTTTCTCTCTCTGACACACACACACACACACAGGAACAAATATGTGCACTTATGCACTCAAAAACACATACCACTTCACCTTCACACACTGCAATTCTTGCGCTTGGCAAAACATCATACACATTCGTCATGTGACACTCACCAAAGAAAAGAAAAAAAAAACCCTCAACAATTCACACACACGTACACAAACACTTCACTACTTGGAGCGCATTCCTCACTGACAATCTCAGACGCGCCATTCATCACACACTACACACACACACACACACACACACACACACACACACACTACACACACACTACACACACTCTTCGCTGGTTGGCTGCACCAGTGGGAATGCGGCGTGTTTCAGGCATGGAGAATGCACACACTGCTCGTCGTCGTCGTCATGTGCGCGCGGTGTCATGCCCTTTGGCATCGGCCTTGTCCCGCGCGTCACATGAGCCTTGCTCAGCATCGTGACTCCGCTGATCTATGGAGAGAGCGGCGCGGCACAGCAACTGCTTCAGAAGCCTCCAGAACTTCACAGCCCCTTGGCCTTGCCATTCCCACTCCCGAGTTCTCAGAACACACTTCAGCTCACAGGTTAGCTAGGTTAGCGACAGTACAGGTTAGCTAGGCGGCGACGTTGGAAATACCACCTCAGCTGCTAGTGGCTGCAATGATTCATTGATTATTCCCCAACCATTTTTGAAATGGATTAAAATCAATTTGTGTCATTTCTTCAGGACAAATGAAGGGCTTTAGGAGGAACGTTTTAATTCATCAATCTCATCAATCAAACAACTAATCGATCGATATGAATTGATGGTGGCGTTAAATGAGTTGAAATGAGTTAATTTGTGGGAAAACCAACGCACGCCTGTGGTTTTTGCGAGGTGCTGGTCGCAGGATGCATAAACGTACAGGTAAAGTGAAAGAAACCGCGCACACTCATTTTCCCGATGCCAGTTTTACTGACACAACGTTTCGGCCTGAGGCCTTTTTTTCAAGTTTGAAATGAGACCAACCGAACCAACGCAAGTCTGGGAGACTGTTCGGCCCCGAGGGTTAGGCAGCGCCGCAGGCGGAGTGGACACAGTGCGTGCTGGCGTCGGCTCCATGGGAATTCACCTCCGGCTGGGACACACACAAACAAAGCCTTTGTCTTCCCACCTCCCAGACGTGGGATCCCGTGAGGCAAGATCTGCTCCGCTCTGTGTGTGTGTGTGTGTGTCTCTCACGTCCTGGGAACGGTAGGAAAGCCTGGGAGCTGTGCATGTGCGTGTGTGTGTGCGTGTGTGTGTGCGTGAGAGAGTGTATGTGTGAGAGTGTATGTGTGAGAGTGTGTGTGTGAGAGTGTGTATGTGTGTGTGTGTGTGTGTGTGTGTGTGTGTGTGTGTGAGTGTGAGAGTGGTGGGGTGTTGCCTTTATTATACGAGGCTTCCAATAAATCACCCAGCCACAAGCTATTCCATGACACATCCCAGATAGAGACTTTGGCAATGACGTTTGGTACGCCACACAGAGCAGAGCAGAGCAGAGCAGCACAGAGCAGAGAGAGCCTGTGTAGGCTGCACCCTACATCCTACATCCTTGTGTCCTTGGCAGCGCTCCGCTTAGGATCCTCCAGTAAGGTCAGAGGTCAGAAAGGAATGTTCCCACGTTCCTCCGCGGTGTTTCAGAAAGCATCACAGGATGTCTGTCCGTCACTGTCCGTCTGTCCAGTCCGGTCTCTTCCTTTCGGTAGTTCCGTGCCTGTCCTGCACTGTTCTGCTTTCTCTGAGGCCACGATGAAGTGCTCAATTACTGACCAGCTGCTTCACACAACATACTTCTGTAACTTCATTCGTGTGTGTGTGTGTGTGTGTGTGTGTGTGTGTGTGTGTGTGTGTGTGTGTGTGTGGCAGGGCACGCCTGCTTGGCAGCCATTTTGAGCGTACATTCTAGACCTTTCTCTGGTCACACTAAAATAAAAAAATAATAAAATAAAAACTCTCCACCCTTGTCCCTCACCTCTCTCCCTGAATAAGAGTCCAGGAGTGTCTTGGCCCCCTTATGGCCAACTATTTCAGCACATGCTTTTGAGGAGAGGGAGGAGAGGAGAGAGAGAATGAAACAGAGAGAGAGAGAGAGAGAGAGAGAGGGAGGGAGAGGGAGAGGGAGAGATGGAGTGATGAAGGGAGGGGGAGGGAGAGAGAGAGGAGACGGAGAGCGAGCGAGAGCAGAAGGTGATTTTATTCCACTGCACATGTTTGCATGTGGGTCGGCAAAGCAGCGAGGAATTTTATTGTCATCCTGTGCTAATCAGCGTCTGCACTTCAGAAAAGGAGCTCTTCCTTGCCAACCCGCGTCTTGCCAGCCAGAGGTCCCTTCCTCCCTCTCCTGCTCTCTCCATCTCTCCCCCCCTCCCCAACTGTAGCCTCCTCTTCTCCTCCCTCTTTCCATCTCTCTCTTTAGCTCATTCTCAGTTTCCAACTGTCTCTCTTCATCTCATTCTCTCCCTCTCTCTCTCCACCTCCATCTCCAACATGCATAGGATACATTCTTCCCTCTCTCGCTCTTTCCCTCTCTCTCTCTCTCTCTCCCTCCATCTCCAGCATGCATAGGATACATTCCTCCACTGACCCCCGTCCTCACAACAATTCCTCAAGCGAGACAAAAGGCGGCCGGTCTGCGGCGGACAGAGCCGTGGCGGGAAAACAGGATGCAGCTGCGGTTCCGGTGGCGCCCCGTAAACCGCCAACCACCACTACCCCCCCCCCCACCACGCCCCCCCAACCTCGCCCCATACTCAGCCTCCTAGGTCCCCAATTACCCAACACAGACACACACACACACACACACACACACACACACACACACACACACACACACACGTACACTGATGGACCCTCCATGGTGCTTGTGGGGGATTGCCCTCAGACTACAGTTCAATGGTGTTATGGCTGGTTCAGCTCATCCAGGCTGCGTTCCTCTAATGCCAGCGCCAACCATTAGTCATTTCCCTCCCCGAGATACGTCTGTACTAGGGCTCCTGTTTTCAGGAGAGAGAGATGGAGAGGAGTGTCTGTGTGTGTGTGTGTGTGTGTGTGTGTGTAGCAGACTGCAGGGCGGTGGCGAAGCTCATCCGTGCGTCTCTGTCTCGACGGGGGAGCGGCAGGCCTGCTGCTCGGCAAACTGGAGCGAGTGCACGGTGCCGGGAGCTGGCAGCCATTCCTGAGCAGTTATCACAGCAGAGGAGACTGGCTCTGTGTGCGTGCGTGTGTGTGTGCATGTGTGTGTGCGAGAGAGATTGAGAGCGAATGTCTGTGTGCTTTTACGTGTGTGTGAATGTCACTCTATGTGCAGAAGTCTGTGTGTGTGCATGTGTGTACACCCACATGCACGCAAGTGCGTGTGTGTGTGTGTGTGTGTGTGTGTGTGTGTGGATTTCAGTGTGTGAAGCAAGTGGGAAATCAGGACGGTCTACAGTATGTTAACCAGCAGCTCTCCCATCATCTAGCCTCTCCCTCTCCATCTCTCAATCATCTAGCCATCTTCTTCTCCACCTTCATCATCTAGCCATCTTCTTCTCCATCAGGATCTCCATCCTGTTCACGCAACACCCTGTAGGCCTCAACACCCTGCCCTACCCCGCCCCCCTCTCATCTCCTTTCTTTTTACAACTCAGTTTTTCCTCTCATCACCTGCCAGACAAGCCCAGCAATTCAGTTCAAGCTTGGGCCTTCACCGCTTTTATTTTACCAGAAGCCAGAAGCTTCATCATCAATCAGTCAATCATATCCCAGGCAAGTGTGTACCAGTAGGCTACCGCTGTGTGTGTGTGTGTGTGTGTGTGTGTGTGTGTGTGGGCAGGATTTATGGAGCATGACAACGTGTCGGTGTTGGAAGTGCCGCTTCTAAACCCACCCATCTCAGGCCTGCAGGTGTGCGTCCCTGGCCTACAGTACGTGCCTGAACATCTCTCCACTGAGACGCACAGGAAGCTCTGTGCATGGGGAGGGCCAAACCTCATTTGTGCAGCCACACACACACACACACACACAATGTAAAAACACTGCAGTCACGCGCCAACCCAAAACAACAGCGTACAACTCCTGAATTATGTGAACGCAATCGCAAGCATCGGCGGTGGAGGCCAAGAGGAAGTGTACCATGACATCCAGTCCTGGGGTAGGCTAGTCTCGCTGACAGAGATAGTCAGCCCGATAAGAGGACCGTAGTAAGACACTCCCAGGAGATCTGGGTGGGATTCTCTGCTTTTTGTTTTTGAAAAGGTGCAACACACACACACACACACACACACACACACACACACACACACACACACACTTACGCTAGCAAACACAAAGCCAAACTCTTTTTTTTTTAACTCACACTGCGTGCAAAAACTCGGCCTGCTGTACTCCCCTACACACACACACACAAACACACGCACACACTGATTCATACACAAAAATACATATGATGTTGTGCACATGATGTTGTGCACATTCTTGTTCCCTTGCGTTCCAGCTCTAACAGCAACCCTTGCAGGTCAAGAACCCAAAACAAACTGCAATGCACACCAATGAATCCACTACAGCAATCCAACTCTTCACTTATTCCCCATAACGCTGCACACAAAGTCATGATCACTTTGGAGAGAGAGAGAGAAAAAAACAAGTTGGGGTTCCCTTTCCCCAATGATGCTCACAGGAAGGTGACTGGAGGCTGTACTTACTTGCGTTTTGGGTCGTGTTGTCCCAGTCCCAGGCTTCCAGAATGAGGGTGTAGGATCTCTGAGGGAACAAGCAGATGAGCACATATTGAGCATCAAAAGAAATGATAGTCAACAACAACAACAACAACAACAACAACAACAACAACAACAACATTGCATTATCAAGCACTTCTCAAAGCATCCAAGTCAGGTAATGCAAACTCATCTGATACACCTACACCGCAGTTCATTTAAGAGAGTGGTGTTTTCAGTAGCATGCTCTACCCATGATGCATATAGATCAACTTCATATGACATGTAATCCTCTATACACGGTCTTGTACGTACAGCATAACTGACAATTAAGTCGACGTTGACTTTGACATATTTGGAATATCGCCTGGCTGCACTCAGGGGTGCCAAGTTGAGCTCCAGTGGCCACTGCCAACATCCTGTCAGACGGGGACGATCGCGAAGCCTATAGAATCGCCGCAAAGGGCCATGTGGCCACTTCTGACATTTCACACGGCAGGACCTTTGACCTTAAAATTAGCAACCACAGTTGGGGGTAAACAACAGTTACGGCGGTAACCGTTTCCAAGGCGTTGCCTTGAGTGGCGAAGGAGCGAAACAACACCTTATCTGAGCACCTGTTGTCTGTGTCCGTTGTGATTGAGGAGCTTCCAAAGCTGTGAGCCATATTAATAGAATGAGATATAATTAATGAATTACTCCAATTTGATAGGCGAAACTGTTGCTATGCAAATGTCTTCGTATTATTAGAATCTGGTCTGAATTGGTACTCGAGTGTATAAGTAAGTGTGTGTGTGTGTGTGTGTGTGTGTGTGTGTGTGTGTGTGTGTGTGAGTGAGTGAGTGTGAGCGTGTGTGTGTGTGTGTGATAGTGTGTGAGTGTGTGTTTGAGAGTGGTGCTAACTGTGCTTGGGGGTTGGGAGTACACTTCAGTGAAGCGGGTGGGGGCTGGGAGAGTGCTACTACAGTCAGGTGATGGTTGGTTATGGGCTGCTTTGCTAATAAGAGAGAGATGGAGAGGCGTGTGTGTGTGTGTGAGTGTGCGCATGCATAAGGGAGAGTCTGTGTGTACGTGCGTATGTGTGTGTGTGTGTTTAAGGGAGCATGTGTATGTGTGTGCGCGGGCGTAAACCAGATCGATTACACCCAGCGAGTCCCTCTCTCCCTCTCCCTCTCTCTCTCATCACGGCCTCTCTCTCTCCCTCTCTCCTCACTGCCTCCATCTGAGTCGGCATGTCAGATTACAGTGCTAGTGGAGGCGTGTGACACCAGGCCAGCAGCCAACGCTATGCTGACAGCAGCAGCACACACACACACACACACAGAAGATAGCACGCTAC
>NC_085005.1:20270182-20420182 GCF_963854185.1 Sardina pilchardus
AAAAATAGATTCGAATGAATGCACCTTTTTTGTACTGTTTTTTTTTTTTTTTTCGCTGTAACAGTCCTTGGCTGTTGACAATAAGAGGGAGTCCATTTCCTGGTCTCTCCTTCAGAACAGCGCGCTGCTTCAACAGGAAAGAGACGCACTTCCCCTCGCAGACCTGTAGGGCACATTCCTTCCCCTCACCTCCAGCTCGAGTCGGGCCCGGGCCGGGCCGAGGCGAGGCCCGTTAGATCACGTCGGCTCACGCGGCTCGAGGATTGGCACGCACAGACCTCGTGGAGGACGCCGTGGCCAAGAGCTGTTCGGCCGAGAGGCGATGCTTTCGAGAAAAACAACAATGCGCGTGTTCATTGGGGGAGAATCTGAAAGGCCTCTGTCCCCCCCCTCCCTCCCTCCCTCCACTGTGCGAGAGAGAGAGAGAGAGCGAGAGAGAGAGAGAGAGAGAGAGAGAGAGAGCGAGAAAGAAAGAGAGCAAAGAAGAAAACATTCAAAAGGGGAGAGGCGAGCCAAGCTGTAAGCGGCCAACTCAATCCCCATGTCTGCCCATCAGTCGCACTCCAGTGCCATCCTCAGCAACTGCAGCCTCTCCACGGAGACACACACACACACACACAAACGACACACTAGCACGCACGCACACACACACACCCACTCCAGACCATAATAACCCCCCCCCCCGGCTGGCTCGCCAACCCAGCAGAGCCCAGAGTCCTCAGCGCTGGCTGCTGATCTCAGCAGCGACGCTCGACCACTGATTTATCGCCCCTTGAGAGAGCAGGCCGGGTCCGCTCAGGCCTGCGTCGTCCATCCCCGCGGCGTCCAGTAATCGCCACATGTAATCTTCATTAATCTGTGATGTCAATCCCGGCTTTCTGGTTACTCCCTGGCAAGAGTAGGACAAGGCAGAGTCCAGCGCCAGAGAAAGGGAGACTGTAGACGGCACCGCCAAGTAGTGTGTGTGTGTGTGTGTGTGTGTTGGGGAGGTTAGTCAGGACGAGAGTAGGAAGAAGGATGCTCGTGGACAACGAGCGCAACCTTCAATTACAGCCAAATGTGTGACACCACTGGCTCAATTATGGCTGTCTGAAGGGCTTTTTTGTGCTGCCAAGGAGGAATGGGACAGGGATGTTCCCCCCGGCATAAGTCAATGGAGCAAAATATGTCCTCAGCATAGTCAGTGATGAAGCGCGCTCACACATACACACACACGCACACACACACACACACACACACACACACAGGAGTGAATTTAGAACTACAACGCCAACCAGTGTGAAGGCAAAGTCGTCAATTTCTGCCCTCTTTGAGGTCGAGACTTGACTTGACGACATTCATTTAAAGTGGAGACAGAATTTCCCCCTAATGATATTTAGTCCGGATAACAGCAGCGGCAGCAGCAGCAGCCAGAGAGGTCAAACCAATTCCAGTTCTACTCAGGCATGCATCAGCATCGGCACAGGCTTCCTCCTCCGAGACGCTTGGTTAATTTAACACTTTCAGGGCCCGAGAACGCCCATCTCTTTTTGGGAGAGAACAGGCCGCTGTCACCCCCCTCGGAGGAGATTTATGGGTCTCGGATCCTGCGGCGGACGACGACAAGAACAACAAGACGAGTCTGGCAGTGCGTGTTCCCCCCAGAGGGACGGGACACATAGAGGGCCTGATAGTCGCTAATGAGCATGTTCTTTTTTTTTTTTTTTTGCGGTTGTTGTTCTAAAGGTTCCTTCCTCCCACTGCGCAAGATGAGCACGGAGGAGAAAGCCACCACGTCAACGCAGTTGACCGGGTATAACAAGGGGCCAGTGCATGTCACTGGAGTCTAGACTTGGGTCTCCAGGCATGCCGAGACAGGTGCTTGTGGGTTGTTTTTTTGGGGGGGTAACATCACCCCCCTACACACACACACACACACACACACACACACACACACACACACACACACACACACACACACACACACACACACACACACACACACACACACACACACACACACACACACACACACACACACACACACACACACACACACACACACACACACACACACACACACACACACACACACACACACACACACACACACACACACACACACACACACACACATACATACATACACAATCTTTCCACAGGAAAAGAAAAGGAGGGGAATGTAATCAATCACCCCAACACATCGAAGCAACCTCTGTCCTCCCACGGACATCAAGATGTCCACACAGACGCCTTCCAAGGAGGGCGGACAGGTCGCCCCAAACATCCATCTTTCAGAGTGGCACTGCTCCGGCTACCATTGCGAACATGACAGGCAATTCTACGGACGCTCCCAGGAATTCCCCTCGGAACACATCTGGCCCTTTTGTGTGTGTGTGTGTGTGTGTCTGAAGGGGGGGTTGTGTTGGGACATCTCTTGATGTCTCACTTTAACATTTGGGGATTTCGGGCTTCCAAGCTCTGTGCAATAGGAAGAGATAGGACTTGCGGCTGCTACATCCAATTTGACCGGGGGAAACAACAGAGGCTGTGTCTTTAGGCATGCTAATGAGGGGCTGAAGGGGTGGGGGGTGGGGGTGGTAAGAGTGTCGAGGGGCAGAAGAGGTCACATCAAAGAAAAATGAGTGGAAAAAAGAAAAAAGAAATTGCAGGGGCTATGAGAACCACTGGGAAAGGGAGGTGACATTTGCTCTCGGACTACCCCCACCAACCAGACCAAGTGTGTGTGTGTGTGTGTGTGTGTGTGTGTGTGTGTGTGTGTGTGTGTGTGTGTGTGTGTGTGTGTGTGTGTATGAGTTGGTGGTGGTGGTGGTGGTGGTGGGGGTCTGGTTGTGCAGTGAACAGTGTCGGGCTTAGTTAAATCGCCCCTTTTCACGGGGTCTGTGAGAAACCTTTTCTCATCAGCTTGGACGACCCAAAGGCAACGTTTTGCTTTTGTTCCTCCAGGTCTTCCCAAGATCCCCCCCGCTGACACCACCATCCCTGCTATCATCCCCAGGGGCAAAGACCAAAGAAAAGGAAGAGAAGAAGGAAATCAGATGGGAGGTGGGAGGTGGTGGTTAAAAAAAAAAAAGAGAATAATCCAACCAACAAACCACACCCAACAAACCACAACCAAAGAAAACTTGATGCAGAGCTGGTTTCTGGACCTGGGTGTCGATTCGAGAGCCACAGATTTGGGAGCGCTTTTTGTCATCGGAAACCCCCCCCCTCACAACAGAGCCCCCTCCCGCCTCTCCAAGCCCCTTAAGCCTGTGACCTCTCTGCAAACAAGCACATTTGATGTGACTCTTGTTTCGACTGCCACAATTGCCCTTTTTTCTCCGCTCCAAAAGCTTTTCACAGCACAAAGGCGGACAATAGCTTTGTTAAGGAGCATTGTCGGAGGTTGGGGAGGTAAGACAAGACACCCGGGCTGACGTGCTCTTCGAGCCCTCTAGCTAGTAAGCGATATTCCGAACGGAGGGAACCTCCCTTCCTCTCCCTCTCGCTCCCTTTCTCCAGGATCAAGGGCTTTGGGTTTTTTCGAGGGAGAAATAGTGTACGGCGAGAAAAGAAGGGGTGGGGTAGGGGGGTAGACAACAACAGCACCACACGCTGAGCCTCTTTTTTCTTTAAAAAAAGAAAACAAAAAACAAAAACAAAAACAAACTTCAGCTACCAGCTATTAATGATGAGCTAAAACGATGAATGAATGAATGAATGAATGAATA
The DNA here is from genome assembly GCF_963854185.1 of Sardina pilchardus. NCBI lineage: Eukaryota > Metazoa > Chordata > Actinopteri > Clupeiformes > Clupeidae > Sardina > Sardina pilchardus. The sequence goes on from NC_085005.1 coordinate 20,273,896, forward strand.
GATGAATGGATGAACGAATGCTGGGACACAGGGGGTGTGGGGGAGGGGGCCTGGGCAGACCGTCACAGGTGCATGGCGGAGCCGAGAGATGCACCCGCCCGAGTGGGGCTTTAACACCGAGCACTCTTGGCCAGGCAGTACGCCACAGTCACCCGTGTCAGCGCGCACGCACACACACACACACACACACACACACACGGCCCATTTAGCATTCTGCTACTATGCCAACAGAGTCATTAACGAGGCCCTGACAATACAACAAACCCCTCCCCTACGGCAACCAATTAAAGCGACGGGGTCTGACTGTGCACACCTTGCTGTGTATGCTAAACACACACATTAGCATTACACTATCACAAGAGATATGACAGAGAAATGCACACACACACACACACACACACACACACACACACACACACGAGAGAAAGAGAGGTCATATTAAATAGACTGCCTTCACATTTTTTTTTTCTTTTTTCACATTTCTACACGAAACAATGTCCTCATTTTAGGCTCACATGTTAGACCAAATAAAACCTCTAATAAGAGCTTGTGGTACTAAAGAAAGGAACAGAAAAAACAGAACGACCAGAACTAAATAACAGCCTGCAGAGAACCAAACAGAGTAACGGACCAGAGAGACAGGGAGGCTCTTAGAACATGCAGTGAGCCCACTCACTCCAGGGTGGAGAGGAGCACAGTGTTGGGGCTGCACAGGACGGACAGGCACCACATATTCTGCATGAAAGGCAGGCCTGCTGCCAGCTCTCCCGCTCTCTCTCCATCTCTCTCTCTCTCTCGCTCTCTCTCCATCTCTCTCTCTCTCTCTAACGCTCTCCATCTCTCTCCATCAACACTATCTCTATCTCTCTCTTCCCTGCCTACCACTTCCCCTGCGAAGTGGGCACACTAGGCTTCCCAGAGGACCCAGCCTACATCAGCCACACACACACACACACACACACACAATAACTTTGTATCCCACTTTTCAACAAGTAAAGGAAAGACAAGTTAAAAGTAAAAAATGGAACACGCTGGAAATGAGTAATTGTGATGCGCACGCACGCACACACACACACACACACACACACAGTTCTGCTTGTGATAAGTTCACCAGTCCAGTAGGCTGCAGACCAAGCTAATAAACTGAAGAAAAGGGGAAATAAAGGATTCCTGAACAATACTGATGTCATGTCTGTGAAGTGGACTCACCCAAACAGGAGAGTGCATCCACACTAGTCTTACCACCATGTTTCGAATCACTTCAAAGACCCGCAACAAATAACAAGCCAGGCTCCAAACAAGACCACCACAATCGCACGTCTATTTGACCTAATAACGAAAGTGAAACCACCGGAATGAACTAAGACATGGCGGAGAACCAATTCCAGGCGGTTCCTGGGCAATTTACTGTTTACACTGCATGGTCCGTTCCCATGCCATGCCATGTCCTTGTGCTTTACAGTCATTGACTTGACCTGACACACACATTGCCTGCCCCCCCCCCCCCCCCCCCCCACACACACACACATCCCCTCCCATCCGAACTCATCCCCCCTTCAACAGGCATCCCAGGCAGCAGAAGCCAGTGGCTACAGCAGCCGCAACAGCAGCAGCAGCAGCAGCAACAGGGGTAGCAGCAGCCACAAGCTGTGCCGCATTACCATTTCAAACAGGTTCAGGAGTCGAGAGGGAATTACGCTGGGCCGGCCGCAATGCACTTTAATTACAGCCGCACCTGCACTCGTCTCGTTTAAGCCACCAGGGCCGAGGCCAGCAGGGGACAAGCACGGTGGGCATTAGCGAAGGGACGGACACACACACACACACACACACACAACGCAAACAAAGGAGGTGGTAACACAATGCAATCAATTCCTTCCCTTGCACCCCCAGGATTAACAGGGCACCCAAAAGGAATACAATCAGAGCCAAGCACTAAGGAGGGGACCTCTGCCACCATGATTGTCAGATGGGAGAGGTATTGGTGAGGGAGGGAGGGAGGGAGGGAGAGGAAGAGGAGGAGGAGGAGGAAGAGGATGAGGAGGACGTTTTTGAGAACGTGGAATAAAACTGCACCATGGAGAAAAGGCCGGTGCTGTTGGACAAAAAGAAGCCCCATCAAACAAAGTGGACCTCACGGTGATAGCACCTCACCATCAAGCCCCACACTCCTCCTTCACCACTCTTCTGCCACTCCACTCGTTCTCTCAAGCCTCTCCCTCTCTCCCTCTCTCTGCTTTCAGTCTTATTAAAAAGGAGCACCACAGGGGCCTGGCCCACCAACTTTCATGCACTCTCTCTCTGAAAGGAGCCAGCCAATCCCTGCCCTAATCCACCCCCCCCCCCCCTCTCCTCTGCCATCCCCTCTAGGGAGACAGCAAGTCAATTATAAATCACCCAATACAATTATGTCCATCACCAGTGGCCCAGTGCATTTAACCTAATGGGAGCACTTCTCTCTTTGACAGCCCAGTGGGCAAATGTTCATCCTTTACCTCCTGGTGGAGAAGAATGGGAACCTACCCCCTCTACACACACACACACACACACACACACACACACACACACACACACACACACACACACACACACACACACACACACACACACACACACACACACACACACACACACACACACACACACACACACACACACACACACACACACACACACACACACACACACACACACACACACACACACACACACACACACACACACACACACACACACACACACACACACACACACACACACACACACACACACACACACACACACACACACACACACACACACACACACACACACACACACACACACACACACACACACACACACACACACACGTCTGACCCAGGTCCTGTGTGTTTGCTTGGGCACAATCTACGGTCAACAAGGTGGTAGAACAACACACAAAACATAGAATAAAGAAGAATAAAAATAATAAAAACATACATATAATAATGTCATTAATTAATCATGTACTCAACGTCCTCTTTGAGCACTGTTATTATTATTATTATTATTATTATTATTATTATTATTATTATTATTAACAAAACAAACATCTCCAATGAAACAGAAACAGAAACCACTCAGCCAATGCCTCCGAGAAGCTTTGCACAGAGGAAGAGGATCGCTTGGGGAGGCCACTTAGGCTTCCTGGCAGCTGGAGGTTAGGAAGGGAGGAGAGAGAGACAAGATAAAGGAGAAAGACAAACTGCTGAGTAACTCTCTCTCTCTCTCTCTCTTTCTCTCTGTCTCTCTCTCTCTCTGTGTCTCTCCACTGGTTGACGCAGACAGAGGAAGAGGAAGAGCGACACATCCGACTTGAATGAGCCGGCTGTGGGGGTGGTGGAGTGTGTGTGTGTGTGTGTGTGTGTGTGTGGGGTGGGGGGGGGGGGGGGGGGGCAGCAGTCAGGCCTTGCTAGATTGTATTATATATGTATTAAGAAAGAAATGCCTGAGGCGCATCAGATCCTAATTGGCCAAGTCTCTCGGCTCCTAAAAATATCCCCCACATGACTGAAGCAGTTGAGATTGGATGGGTGGAGGGAGGGGTGGGGTGGGGTGGCGGAGGAGGAAAATGCAGCCTTTAAGTGGCCTTCCTCCCTACTTCATGGGAAGAGGTTGGAAAAAGCCCCTGTTCACACAACCTCCACCCTTCCCGCCCAGGCAGAGTCAGAAAAAATGTTTACTGAGGTGGCAGACAAAAAGCTATTTTGTTCACATCAGAGAGAGAGAGAGAGAAACGGAAACACAACATACAGATTCTCCCAGATCGCACACTTCCTGAACATAACCCACCCCCCTCAGTCCCCAACCCTCTCCCCTCCCCTCTGTGGGGGGGGGGGGGGGGGAGGAAATCGATCAGGGATGCTACTGCGCCATCATCACTCCAGCCCATTAAGGCCCCATTGTACTGGCAGAGAGGGCTAGTTATTGCTCAGAATGGCCGAGTGAAGCACACTACATTCATCAACGAGCCAGGGCTTATTTTTAGCCAAATGTGAGGCTCGTGTTTTAATTGACTGCATTACAGTGGCATAATGGCCTAGATTTGACCTACTGTCTCCGCGGAGAGACCCACTTCTGCGGCTGGATTATTCCATTTAACGTGGAGTGGTGTGCTTCCCCGAGACCCATAAAATAACAACACCAAACAAAAAAAAAAAGAGCTAGAGGTTTTTAAAGCTTCCTTTCACGTCCAATTTCCTTGAGAGTGCTAATGGGATGGCCACTAATTGTGACCCACATGCTCAGGTACGGAGAGTGTTTCCAAAACGACAGGGTCCTTTCTAATCCAACAATCCCCCACCCCAACACACACACACACACACACACACACACACACACACACACACACACACACACAATCCTCACTGGCCACCTGTTCTGATGTTAGACTGGACAATTACTGCTCTTTGCAGAAGAAAGAGGCTGAGCACAGAGGCAGCTGAGACCAGCTAATTACACAATCAATGGTGTAATCACAAGAATGGACCAAGTCCCCTCTTACCCTCTACACCCCCCCCCCCCCCCCCCCCCCCCGGCCCCCCGGCCCCCCGGCCCCCTTCTGTCAGCCCTCAACCCATCTTTCCCAGGTGAGTGCAGCAGCTCCAATGAAAGACTGTGCGTGTGCGTGCATGTGTGTGTGTGTGTGTGTGTGAGACTGAGAGGAGGCGAGGAGCAGGGAGGGAGCAAGCACACGGAGGGCGGCAGATAATTGTTTACTAAAGGCCTCTGTGACGGTCTCCTAGCAACGGTCCTCGCGAGCTCCCAATCAGGTGTGGCTGACGCTGCTGCTGCTTAGCCTTGAAGCGCTATTGCCCCCTCGGCCTGACGGACGGCTGCAGCTGCTGGCTCTCCACTGGCCAGACTGATTTTCTCACACCACGTTTGGACGAGTGCAGTGGTCGGAGAGAGAGAGAGAGAGAGAGAGAGAGAGAGAGAGAGAAAGAAAGAGAGAGAGAGAGAGAGAGAGAGAGAGAGAGAGAGAGGGTGAGTGAGAGAGAGACAGAGAGAAAGAGAGAGAGCAAAAGAGCAAGAGGGAAATTGAGACAGGGAGAGAGAGAGAGAACTCCATCTATTGCCACTTTGAAACCATTAGGCAATCAAGAAAATAGAGGGAAGAGGATAGAAGAAAGAAGACAGGAGATGAAAGAGAGGAAATAGACGAAGAGGTGAAGAGCACAGGAAAAGGAGAGAAAGAGAGAGAAAGAGAGAGAGAGAGAGAGAGAGAGAGAGAGAGCTAACACAGACGCCGTTCAATGGGGATGCTAGACTGGACCTCTAATGTTTTCACCTTATCTGGCCTCGCCATCTCTCTCTGGCAGCCGTGATGTAAAAATCTGCTTACAAACAGTCTGTCTCGTTCGCTCTCTGCGGCTCGCAGGCGAGTGACCTCATGTGCTCAGAGCTGGCACACCCTCCAAGTCAAGTTCAAATGCCAGCTGTCAACAAAAGGTGGACACTTCACATACTCTAAACAGCACGTTACAGGCTTCCAGGCAATGGCCATATTAGACACTAAAACCGTAGTCAAAGCAAATCTAGGCGACCGTTATGAGAGGAACTAGCACACAGTAGAAAGTTCCGGAAATAAAGCCATATATACTGTACGTTCCTCTTGTAGGCTTTAATGGGCTTTTATCACGATCACTTCGGAAAAAGAAAACTGGAACACGGGCTCCCACATGCAAACATACACTCGCACGCAAACATACACGCAGGTCGCCGGTAACAAAGCTTTTGAGCAGATACGGTTACCCCCCATCCTCTCAAGACTGACAGCTGACCGGGGTGATGATGGCAAGAGGCTCCCTTTACCCGGTCTACTTGAGCCTGCAATCCCCGAGCCATGTTTAAAGGGACACCGCACTCGCACTAGACACACACACACACACACACACACACACACACTTGGGGCTGCTCCTAAGACCAGCTTCGAGGCACCTCTGGGACACAGAGGGAGGGGTTGGATGGTAAAAATTAGAAAATAAAGTCTGCCCTCCAACAGGTGGCAGACTCGCCTTCGAAAACCTCCCTTTACACACACACACACACACACACACACACACGCACGCACACACACACACACACACACACACACACACACGCACACGCACACACATCACTCCTCCTTAACCTACCCCCTGCACCCCATAGCTAGCAAGAGGTGCAAGATATCCCTTTACAATACAGGCCAGATGCAGTTACAGTGAGTGCACATCAAACGGATGTCCGGAAGTGGCGTCGGAGACGCGGAGAGGGTGGAGGTGGAGGGGAGGGGAGGGGAGAAGTGCGGTGCGGTGGGGTGGGGTGGGGTGGGGTGCTTGGAAGACATTCCACCGGCAATTTCATTAGCTTCCAAGAGACGCCTCCGGAAACCGCCAACCCGGTGTGGCAAACGAGACAAGAAATTCAATATTGGGGATTCGTCTGACAAAACAAAACACACACACACACGCAAACACAAAACATACACATACACACACACACACACACACACACACACACACACACACACACACACACACACACACACACACACACACACACACACAATTGAGGACTGGCATCAGTCAGTGTGACGCCACTGGAAAAACTAACAAAAAGATAAGAACACCAAGCAGACCAGACAACCACCAAAGACCCCCATAGACTCGTTCCTCATCCGTCTCCTTCGCTGAAAGTAAACACCGAGAGCGTAAGACGACAGGTGCACAAGCCTAATTTGATGGATTTGTGTGTGTGTGTGTGTGTGTGTGTGTGTGTGTGTGTGTGTGTGTGTGAGTGTGTGTGGCAGTTGTACGCTGCAATGCTGTTTGATAGCCTTGTTACACATTAACCAGCAACTGCAATTATTGTAAATCAGGAGCCATCAAGGGAGAGGGTAGTTAAACTGAAGCACCCTCGCTCTGCAGATGACTGGCTCAAGGTGAGTCTTCTAGTACGAGGCCGGGCAATTGTCCAGCTCTGACAGTCAATACTACACAAGTTTTTTTCCCCCCCGAAGTTATATCAGCCTGAAACACATTGAGCTGCATCTGACATTAGATATTGATGCTGGTAACTCATCCATTCAACTGTGTGGCATCATGCAAGGTTCCAGAGGTGCTGGTGTAATTGTGTAAGACAGTGGTAGCTCGGAGAGTCAGGTTTCACCGATCACTGTGGCTGAGGATTGTACAGGTGTAATACAGGTATCTGATGTACTGCATCAACCCAAGCAATGCCACCGACACTTTTTGTTGCATTAAGTGCACACTTGGCTCACAGGCGCTGATCATGTGGACGCTTAGTGGAATACGGTACAGGGCAGGCCTGATTAATACATGAATCAGCCTTATAAATATATTACAAGCTGGTAGAATTTAGGAGGCTGTGCGTGTGCGTGTGCGTGCTAGAGTGTGACGGATCTGACTCAGTTTCTTGTTGGCGCTCGGCACGACTGCCAAAACATATGACAGACATTAAACAATATGGTCATTGCCACAAGCACTCACTTACTCATACGCACACGTAGCCACGAGCTGTCTCCCGCAGTCAGTCAGTCGGTCGACCAGCGCTGAGCCATGCGTGGCCACCGAGTCGGCACAGACAGCGACAGCACATCGCAACAGCCACGGCTGCCAGGGGATATTCCGCATCGTCACCATCACCTCACATGCACTTCCAACCACGAGCACAAAATATTCGCCTCGCGAATGGGTTTCTGTTACCATATAATCTGCGTCGGCGATATCTAGGTTAACTACATACTTGGCACACATTACTAAAAAGACAGCATAGGGCATACAACTCGAAAAGCTGCATGAGTGCTTCACCGAAACCCCCTCAATTCGCCGCCCCCTCTCACAAATACGCACCCCAAGAAAATAGATGGCTCCTGTTGTTCTATACTGATGTATTAGGAGTAAATGAATCAAACGCGAGCCATTTTCTAGCAACAGTCACAAGTTGAATACTATTAACCACACTAGTTTTCTCCCATGTACAGCCAAGTCTGTCTGATCCAACAGCCACAAACAAGAAAACCTCTTTGAAGACCATAGTTTGCCTAAATTATGAAGCATGTAAACATCGTAACAGAAACTATTTGCATACCGTGGCTGAGGGTGCATCGACACATTATCTCAATAACAGTCGCCTTATATTATGACATCGTGCATGGCTAGAATAATTAACTGTATTAAAACATGAAGCAAGTATTTTAAAAAAATCACTTACCGGCCAGGCGAACTGAAAGGGTATTGTGATCTTCCCAGACTCGTTAATAACTCGATTATTTTTAGCATTCTTGAAAGAAATAATATTTCCACCGAGAACTTCAGTAGATCCTTTGCCGAACGTGCACTGGCCATTGGTTGCGACTTCTGTTTGGTACTCCTTTAGGCAGACTGTAAAGTAAGTATCGCACTCGTCCCGGCTACAACGATCCTGAGAGTTCCTAGAGCCATCGCAGCATTCCCCGTCCAACAACTCACCGTTTACATTCTGTACGGTAATCAGCTGCAGCTCGAAATAGCCCGAGGACTGGGACACCTATAAATAACATTAAAATGGAACAAAAATTACCCAACAAAAACAATAGGCTTCAAACAGTGGCATGCATAAATAAAAACAGACGCAATGGCAAGGACCGGGCACTGGCAAGTGTATATCAACCATTTACAGAGCTAAGATTGATCAGTGCCGATTGCTAGCTAACGTTAATAACGTTGTGCTTTGTGTTACACCGTGGAGCGTTAGGCTACCTTGTACATAGCCTAAGGTTTCAGGTTCATAATTTTGATATCACTTAGCCAGCTAATTCTGCTTAGAAACTGAGGCTCCCCCAGAGTCACTGTCGACAGCAAGCGATCAGGCAATTGCATTAGACTTCAAACTCTTGCATAAAATTAAGAGCAAATTATTTCGGTCAAATATGACAGCAGACAGAGTGCTACTTCGAATTCACATCTCAACCTTGACAGTCAAATTGTGCGATCACATGCTTTCACTGACGGCTGCGTAATTCAATTATCGATTAATATGAACATTTCCATTTTTGCTAAATGGTAAGACCGATCACATATCCCACAACCATTAACTTTCGACTCCAGGTTACTTTGATAATCATGAAATCATTTGAAATTATATTCGAAAACAGCAGCGGTGTTCTTACCCTCGTCCATATCGTCAACAGCAGGCACGCTGTTAAAAGCCAATTGCTGCTAATCCTTGTACAATTCCACATGCCTTTGATTAATTAGGAATACGGAATATTATGCCAAAAATGGAAAACAGCCGTTGACCGGCGACAGGATCCTCCGCTCCTGACATGCAAAATTCACAAGCGTGGTATTAGCACGATGATGGTCCAGCTACAACACACACTCCCTCCGACAGATCACTCCACAGCAACTGATATCTTTTGCAGCTACTGCACGCTGAGGTTATCTCCCGTGATTGGCAGCTGAATAAACCACTCACATAAACCACTCCGTCTTCTTACATTTGGGTAAAGACCGTTTCTAAGCCAACCACAGAAGTGGGGGCGGAGTGTGTCCAAAAACTTCTCTAGCCTCTGAATTGACGTAGACGCAATTGAAGATGTTCTTGCAAATTAATTAAATAAATACATGTAGGCCTATATATTTTTTTATTCTTCTGAGAAAATAGACGGACTGGCAAATAAAATAAACAATAAATAGACTGACTTATGTGTATGATATCTGTGAAGTTAGGCTATAATCATAATCTTCCACGAGGCTAACTAGGCTTTCCAATGGGCACACATGTTTAAGGCATAATGTTCAACTGATAAGAGGTCAGAAACCAAAATGCTACTCAAATAAAAGTGAAGCTACTAAACACAGTAGGCTTAGGTTGTATTAAAGTCTAAATTCTATAAGCTGTGATTGTATTTCACAAATTCCTAGGAACATGAAAGACAAAATGCATTAATGACCATCATAAATATAGGCTAGTGACTTCTTTAAAACACTAGATTTAATGTCTTCCATACCCAAGCTTGTATTTTTACACCTCCCGCCTTGGTCGAAAATGTTCCACTACAATGCAACAGCAGGATGCAGTCCTGTTCGTTCTATTGGCCTCGCGGAATTGAGTAGGTGTGAGCGCCCTCTTCCGTACGGTAGTGCACTACCGTTGACTAATGCTGAGCTGTCTAAATGAGATACCCCACCTACCCACAATCTGTAAAATCAAGATAAAACAAAACGGAGCTGTAATTTCAACGATCTGTCGCAACTGACAGGTGCAACATGTTGACATAGTTGATAGCTGTGTAATAAAATATACAACACCTCTTAGTTTCTCAGTTGCAGAAATATCTTAAATATAACTCTCAAGATGATTGTGCAACTTGACTGATAATAGTTCATTCTTTCTGCATCAAATCACAACAGTTTCCAGTACAATCTTGTTCAAATGCATGCCTAACAAAAACAACAGCCCATGACTTTCTTGTCTCTTGAACTTATCAGTGCATTTGACAGAGGGTGTCTGGGTGGACCGAGTACTCAAGTGGACACCCTGGGGGCAATGACAGACCCAGGTAGTGTGCTGAAATGGGCTGGGTACCCTCTGCACTGCACGGCACACACTGCAGCACACTCCTGGCGCCCTTCAGAGTGCCGTGTCATTAGGTACCGTGTAAATAAGCACACAGATAGCGCAGGCGGCAGCCCTCGCTCACCTCAACTGGGAAATTTCACACGCTGTCACAGCAGCACACAGCTAACAGGGTGGTTTGACTGACTCTCTTCTGACTCTCTCCCTCTCTCTCTCTCTCTCTCTCTCTCTCTCTCTATTTGTGTCTCTCTGTCTGCTGTGTCTCTCTTCTCTCTCTCCCTCCGAGAATAAGAATAAGTGAGAGAAGGGAAAAAAGTGTGTGTGTGTGTGTGTGTGTGTGTGTGTGTGTGTGTGTGTGAATGAAGAAAGAGAGAGAGAGTGGACGAAGAGAGAGAGAGAGAATATGAGTATGAATGGGGATAGGCAGTGAAAAGGATTATAAGAGGGGAGGAACGGATGAAAGGGGATAGCAAGTTTTGGTGGTGGTTGGGGGCAGGGAGATGATGCTGTGTGTGTGTGTGTGTGTGTGTGTGTGTGTGTGTGTGAGGACAGGAGGAAGGCAGGGTGGGGTGTGTGTGTGTGTGTGTGTGTGTGTGTGTGTGTGTGTGTGTGTGTGTGTGTGTGTGTGTGTGTGTTGTGTGTGTGTGTGTGTGTGAGGGGGGAGATTTGGCTGTATTTTTGAAACCCTCAGGGAAAGGTGAAGTGGATTTCTTTGCTCATCTATATTTCATTGGGCTTCCCTAGGAGGACCAGCGCATATAAATGTATAGCCCCCCCCCCTACACACACACACACACACACACCTCAATTCCCTTTCATCTTTAATCATCGCCTTGACCCACTTTGAACGTTCACATGTACCTTTACTGATGAGCAGCAATAACAGGGTTTTCTGTTGGGGGGATTGTACGATAAGTAGTATAAACAGAGGCAGGGGTGAATCCTCGAAACCTCTTATCACCGTAATTACACAGGATGGGACAAACCTATCTATCCATTCATTTACGTTTATTCATTTAGCAGACACTTGTATTCAAAGTGACTAACAAAATAAGGATTAATGTTCAAGCTACATTGCAAAGCTGGAAAAAACAGGCAGAGGATGAATGCAGAAGTTTAAAGAACTAGTCAAAGTGTAGTCGAAGGACATAGTGGTAGACGGGGAAGGGGTTGGAAGAAAGTAGACGAAAGGAAGAGAATAAGTGCATGTTAAGTGGATGGTAAGTGGATGTTATGTGTGTTGGGTTGTTAGGTGTATTAGGAGAGGTACTCTCAGAAGTGTTGGGTCTTCAAGAGCTTCTTTCTAGGTACAGCGGGATGCCCCTGCCCTGGTAGGTCGTTCCTAGCCTGGAAATCCAGAGAGAAAGATTTAGGGTCTGCCTCTGGCTTGTCTTTATCAGATACACCGATGTGATTTGTGCAGCTCGGCTCCAAGGGCAGGAGTAACGAGCATCATTGCTGATTGCCAGAGTACAGAGTTACATTTAAATTTTGCTCTCGTGAGAACTCTAGGATTCTAGGGTAGGTCGTTCTACCATCTACCAGTAGTAGGCCCAACTACTAATCTGGTTTGCCATGGGATCGCAGTGCCAGACGACGTTCCTTGGAATAAAGCAGCGATCAAGGAGTAACATTAGCCTTTGTGAGAGTATTTAAGTAAATGTAGGCCCAGCAATCACTTTTGTGTTGTACAAGCAAGCATTGGTAACTTGAATTTGATGCGGGCGGCTAAGGGTAGCCTGTGGAGCTGAGCAGCAGTTACGTGCCCTTTTTGGTTGACTGAAAACCCGACATGCCGCCACCATATCCATCCATCCATGAAGAAATGGCGCTCATAAAACAAAAGGTTGGCCCCTTTTGTGTGTCTGATGATGATCACAAGATGTAAATCAGTGCTAGGATGTTAGCATCCCTTTAATGGTTAATGGTTGCTAATGCTAATGGCTGAGTGCTCTGGTCTGTAATGTTCCTCATGTTGTCAGAGAAACCATGGAAGTGTGGGCCTTGTTTCCGTAGCGATGGGGCTGTGATGATCTTCACACTCTACATTAGGGCCGGCAGGAAAGGAGAATGAGGGGTCGCTGAAAAGTGTGAATCAAACACCTCATTATGTTTGTATAAAAACATATACATTTCAGCAGCTTGCTTACAGCATTTACAGTGGTCAACATGTATGACACGAAATGCTCAAATGCAGAATCAAAAGCTATATGACTTTTTGGACTTTCTTTGTTTGAAATGAGCTCAAATGTCCCAGTGTGGACACACAGGATTGCTGGACAACCATGGGATATAATCTTCATTCTGTCTAAATCTCTGAGCAAGGCCTAGCCTTTCATCAACCAGAAGAGATCTATAGATTTGGAGTCTAGTATGAAGAAGATAATCCTAATTAAGTATAAGTATAAGTATATACTTTTTTTTATCCTGTGAGGGAAATTCAGTCTCTGCATTTATCCCAATTTGTGAATTAGTGAATACACACAGCACACAGTGAATACTAGGGTTGGGTATCGTTTGAATTTGAACGATTCCGATTCCAATTTCGGTTCCTTGTTTCGATTCCGGTTCCTAACGATTCTCGATTCCGATTCTTGTAAGAAGAAGGGTCAAAAAAGTTTGAATATTTTAAATGAGCTAGCTAACCAACGGTCTTTCTGAATGACACAGTCTGATCTATTCCATCAATTTAATTCTATGAACTTTTTAGTTTTTATGAACTTTACTATAAGTTTCTCACAGGGCTGTTTTCAACTACAATATAAATATCAAATCAATGAACTGTCGTCTTGCTGCCTCAGCTCGGTTATGCAAACACCTTCTTCGTTGGTGTTTAGCGGCTTCTTCTTCTGGTTCGTGGACTGAGAATCGATACTAGGAATTGAAAATTAAACTTTTGAACGATTCCGGGAAAATTGGAAAGCTAGTCCCGGTTCCCATCGATTCTCGATTCTCGATACCCAACCCTAGTGAATACACAGTGAGGTGAATCACACATTAACACAGAGCAGTGAGCTGCCTGCCCAACAGTGGCGCTCGGGGAGCAGTGAGGGGTTAGGTGCCTTGCTCAAGGGCACTTCAGCTGTGGACTGGTCGGGGATTGAACCGGCAACCCTTCGGTTATAAGCTCAAAGTCCTAACCAGTATAGGCCATGGCTGCAGTACGTGACTAAATCTCAGGCTAGAATTAACTTGACTTGAGTATTTTGTAGTTTTCAATAAGCCGAGAGGCCTAATTTGGAATACATCAAGGAGTCAGACTGCTCATGATTTAGCTGTCATATCAAGCAATGCTTCAGGCTGTAATAGAAATTGAGGTGTCACTTGGCTTGGCTTCTTGAGTGATATGTGGTCTGTCCCATCCTATAGGAAATATTGTCGAAATATATAGATTCATGAAAGAATGCAGATAGATGTTGTTCTGCAGTTAAGCCATTTTTAACTCCATCAGCAGAGAGAGTGTGACTACCAGAGACCAGAGAAGCAGAGTCAGACTGCTCATGATTTAGCTGTCATATAAAGCAATGCTTCAGGCTGTGCTAGAAACTGAGTTGGTGGTTTGGCTTGGCTTGGCTTCCTGAGTGACATGTGGTCTGTCCTATCCTATGGGCAAATATTACTGTAAATAGATTTAAACATTTAAAGAATGCAGAGAGATACTGTTCTGTAATTAGCCCATGTTTAGCCTGCTCATGAAAAACAGCATAAAGCAATGCTTCAGGCTGTGCTAGAAACTGAGTTGGTGTGGTTTGGCTTGGCTTGGGTTCCTGAGTGACATTTATTTGGTCTGTCCTATCCTATGGGCACAATATATTACTGTAAGATATAGATTTAAACATGAAAAGAATGCAGAGAGATGTTCTGCACTTATCCCATGTTTAACTCAATCAGCAGAGTTCAGTGTGACTACCAGAGGATGACTGCAGACGTTTAAAGAACTAGTCAAAGTGTAGTCGAAGGAGATAGTGGTAGACAGAGAGGGACTTTGAAGGAAGTAGAGGAAAGGAAGAGAGGAAGTGCATGTTAAGTGCATGGTAAGTGGATGTTATTTGTGTTGGGTTGTTTGATGTATTAGGAGAGGAGGCCCTCTCAGAAGTGTTGGGTCTTCAACAGCTTCTTTCTAGGCTGGGTGAACCCAGCAGGGGCAGCCGTGGTGTACTGGTTAGTGCATCGGGCTTGTAACCGGAGGGTTGCCGGTTCGATCCCCGACCAGTCCACCACGGCTGAAGTGCCCTTGAGCAAGGCACCTAACCCCTCACTGCTCCCCGAGCGCCGCTGGTTGGGCAGGCAGCTCACTGCTCTGGGTTGTGTGATTCACCTCACTGTATGTTCACTGTGTGCTGTGTATTCACTAATTCGGTTAAATTGGGTTAAATGCAGAGAACTGAATTTCCCTCACGGGATCAAAAAAGTATATATTCTATTCTATTCTATTCTAACCCTGCCTGAACTTCCGGGGAATTTGAATTTCGCCCGGCAGCTCAGGCTGGAAACCAGCAGATCTATCTCCTCTGTTTACTGCCAGAACCTTTGGCTCCAATCAGAAACTACTACTAGCTTATCCAAATGAGGCACCGGATCGTTGGTCTGATTGGTTAAAGGACTATCCAAGCATACAGAGTCATTTGAACGATGCCTATTGATCATGCCTCTTGTGCAGGAGAAACAAAGCGCAGCCTCCCCAGACTAATGATCAATCTTAAAAGATTGAGTTTATATGGTGAAAACCAGACTAGCTTCTTTCTAGTTTGAGAGGGAAACCCCGCCTCTGATTGGTCACTCCACCATCAGAGAGCAGTACAACTACCAGTCTACTAGTCTACTAGACTACAAGACTATGTTTTCAAGTCTCAGGCTAGAATTAGCTTGACTTATGTATTTTCTATTTAGCTTAGGACAGTGCACTGACAAAGTGAATTTTGGGCAGGAAAGATGTTTATGTCAAGAGGCCTTTATCGGAACAGATCAGAAGTCAGACTGCTCACGATAACAGCTGTAATAAAGCAATGCTTCAGGCTGTACTAGAAAATTGAGATGGTGTGACTTGGCTCGGCTTGGCTCCCTGAGTGATATGTGGTCTGCAAAGCAAGAGAATGCACGCACATCTAAATAGTGCAGGTGCAAATGTAGGCAAATATTACTGTGAGATATAGCAATGCTTCAGGCTGTGCTAGAAAATGTGTTGCTGCATGTAGCTTAGAACATGTGTTGCTGCTGCTTTCTGCGTGATAAGCGTTCTGTCCTGTCCTATAGGCAAATATCAGTGTACGTGAGCTGCGGAAGGGTGTTAAAAATTCACTTTTTAAACTTTCTGTAATGAATTTATGAATAAATAAATATTATTATTTTTAAAAGTTTGGGAACCGCTGATTTAAAGAATGCAGAGAGACATGCTCTTCTGGCAATCCTATAACTCCATCAGCAGAGTTCAACCCATTTTTTATCTCTATCAGCAGAGTGCACCGTCCCTGCCTGCTCCACACATTCTCTCAGCTACTGTGGTTCCAGAGGTGGAAAACTCCAGCTTCAGGGAGTAAGTCCTACCTGTGCCAACCATTCATTTAAACCAGCTTGATTCTAGCACAACTCTTCAGGTAGAGCAGCTAATGGATGAGATCACCTGTGCTTTGTTTTTATTTTCTATTATGATCTTTTTATTATTATTATTATTATTATTATTATTTGTATTACTATTACTCTTTGCCCATATGCTTTTATCTGCTATAATTACTGTTTGGTTTTTGTTTATGTAAAGCACATTGAATGACCTCTGTGTATGAAATGTGCTATATAAATAAACTTGACTTGACTTGACTTGACTTGTGCTAAGTGCACAGGTAGAACCAATACATGGTTGGACTCTTACTCTCTCTGAAGCTGGAGTTTTCCACCTCTAGTTCTAAGGGATACATCTACAGTAATGGTGCTAGCGGCGCCTCTTCTCACTCTTGCACTAGTGCTGCCACAATTCTTCCACCATTAGTCTTGAGCGGGCCTCCTCTTCCTCATTACAGCCGTGAGATTAGCAGATCGTTGTTGTGGTAATGATGTAGGCTGCGGCTAACTCATCACCAGGAGCGCAAGTTAAAATAAACCATTCTGCGGCCGCCCGCATTCTGGTGACGCGCAGCTATGAGGAAATGGCATGACACAAAGCCGGAGGAATCTGACTCTTCATGTTCCAATCCTGAGAAAAAGTCCATGTGACAGTCATTCAAGACAGCCTTGTGAACTGAGGTAATGGAGTCCAACCTCCAGACAAGAGAGTCTGTAGCTCTTTTCTATCCGCAGAGCACAACTCCCCCAGTTCTGAAATACAGTAGCGCTAGAATAGAACCATGTGCTGGTCCCGCTGGTATATATTTATAAATCTGTTACCACCAGCTTCCAGCACCTTTCCCAGGTAGGTTCAAGGTGTTACTGTGCACCTTTGCCGTCTCATGGGAATCGGTGAATGTGCATATTTGCAGTGAGGCGTGAACATGAGGGCGTGCAGCACCTGACAGTGCGGTGTCATGTCTTACCCCTTAACTATCTATCTCTGGCTGACGGCTTATCTTACCGGAAGCAAGGCTTCCTCCCACCCTACAGCTTACTCAGGCCAAGTGGATCTCATCAGAGACAATGGACGCCCTCGCTTTGTGTGTGTGTGTGTGTGTGTCTGTGTGTGTTTTGTCTCAGCTGGTATGTGTGAAAGAATGATTACATCTGAGCGAGATGAGGAATAGCAGGTGCATGCACCACTTATAGTGCTTACGACTTCCATTCAAAACACACACACACACACACACACACACACACACACACACTCTCTCTCTCTCTCTCTCTCTCCTTCTCTCTATCTCTCTCACACACACACACACACACACACACACACACACACACACACACACACACACAGCACACTGGGTGTGTGTTTTCTATTTCTAAAACAACCCAAATTCTTTGCTCACTCTCTGAGGGCTTACTGATACACACTGATGAAGTCATGTAACGTCTTGACGGGCATATAGTAGGAGTCTTCACCGCCTCCCTCGCGATAAAGCAGTGAGGTAAGTTTTTAGTGCAGAGAGAGGGAGAGAGGGAGACACACCTCGTTAAGTTCCCTCCCGAGTTCCCTCCAAAGGCAGCAGCTGCACACATGCCCCAGCATTTATCTTTACAATTGGGAATTTTTACAATGGGCCGTATCAACCTTGACACACAATGGTGGGGAAAGGCCATGCCAGGGTTCAATAGGAATGAGGGAGCAAACCTCACACAATTGCACTCCTGGGATACTCTGTTTTTCTCTCGTCTGACCGTCCTTTGGGTCAAAGGCTTTTTTTTTTTGGCCATTTGATTCTGTGTTTTCTTCCTTTTTTTTCTTTCTGTCATTTTTTCATTAGTTTTCTCATGCTTTCTTTCTCACCATAGACGTACTGCACTGACGAATCATTGTATGCAGATGGTGATGCGTCGCCTTCTTGTTAGAGAATCAATTGATTGAGTGAGGGCACACAGTGGATTATCTCAGCCTTGAAATGGATCCTTAATTTTGTTTGCGATCAATAATACTTGAGTTCTTTTTTTGTCATTCTGCTGCGGACACCAATTGATTGCCTCGTGCTAATTGATGAATGGTCTAATTTATTAGCATTTAATTGTTTTCCCTCCAATCGATGGTGATGATCAGGGACTCTACATCGAAACACCTGCATATAGTCAACATCAAAGCCCAGACCAGAAAAACGAAATACTGCTGGTATTTTAAAAGGCCTTAGAAGGCTCTCAAAATTAAACAAAACGAAATCTCAATAATGAAAAGTGCCTTCTCAAGGGCTCTTCAGCACAGTTCACATTTCCTGCCAAGTTCACTACTCATATCACCCACGAACATGGGGTGAACATAATAAAAACATCAGTAATTCAAGTACAATGCTAGTGTCTTAACAGATCAGTTCAAAACACAAGACACGGCAAAAGAGTGGTAGTTTGTATCTATATTTGACATTTATTATAAAACATAAACACAACTACCAATCTACCCATATGGATGGATGGATGGATACTGTATGTAGACATATATATATACAGTAGTACACACACACACACACACACACACACACACATACAGTATATATATATATACAGTCCAAGGTGCCATGAGCAAATGGATCCCCTTTGATCATCATCTTATGTCACATTATTGTAACCTCCACAGACTAACAAGGGAGCCACTGTTTTCCTTATATGGCTCCTTGCTATCTTTGGCTTGTTGGGATGAGGATGTCCGTCCTGTTCATGACATCAAGAGACTGGCTGAGAAGTCCTCCGATTCTGCAGAGAGCCTGTGCTGTCCTATCGAATTTCCCATGTTTTGGCTGCCCCCGGAGAGGAGCGACGACATTTGCTCATCCAGGAAATCCTACAACTGGCTCAAAATGGCAACTCCCCGTATTTTTTTGGCATGTGCTTTTCGTGTGTCATTTTTTTTTTTTTTTTTTTTTTTTTTTTAAACCACTTTAAAGTTTCGCATCCGTCTCAAGGTTCAGAGAGGGTTCACTAAGTCAAAGGGTGCGTGCACACACATCCCACTCTCCTGTTCTACGTACTGTTCACTTGCTTTCTCTCTCTTTCTCTCTCTCTCTCTCTCTCTCTTGTTCTTCCTCTAACCTTATCTGTACGCCTTCCTGTAAGTTTTTCTCCACTTTTTTCTTTCTGTGTTCCTTTCTCTCTCTCTCTCTCTCTCTCTCTCTCACCCTCTTCCTAAGTCCTTAACAGAAAGGGAAGCAACTGGTGTGAGAGAAAGAGAGTGATAGAGAGAGAGAGAAATGGAGAGAGAGGGAGTACGACAGAGAGAAAGCAAAGGAGAGAGAGAAATAGAGAGAGAGAGAGAGAGAGAGAGAGAAAGAGAGACCGGCTCCAAGACATACAGGGGGCTGCCGCGGAGCAGCCTCATCTGCAGGATACAGCGCTCATAAATATGGCTGGGATCTGGAGATAAGTGCAGCGCGGCCCTGTGGTATCAGACCGGGTCAGGGCCCTCCGCCCGCCTCTAAATCACGGCCCGGGTAATCCCCGTCACTGGGCAGGGGCACCAGCAGGGAAGGAAAACACACACTCTCTCTCTTTCTCTCTCTCCCTCTCTCTCTCTCACACACACACACACACACACCTCTCTCTCTCTTTCTCTCTTACACACACACACACACACCTCTCTCTCTCTCTTACACACACCTCTCTCTCTCACACACACCTCTCTCTCTCTCTCTCTTTCTCTCTTACACACACACACACACACACACACACACCTCTCTCTCTCTCTTACACACACCTCTCTCTCACACACACACCTCTCTCTCTCTCTCTCTTTCTCTCTTACACACACACACACACACACCTCTCTCTCTCTCTTACACACACCTCTCTCTCTCTCTCTCTCTTTCTCTCTTACACACACACACACACACACACACACACACACACTCCTTCTTTCTTGTTTGCGGTCATACAAGTAACCAGGAGAGCGAGAGAAAGATGGATCGTCCTTCCCTCCCTCAATCAATTAGACAGGCCACTCATGAATCATTCACCATCGATTCCTGAATCCCCTCTCAACTGACCGACCGTTCTCCCAACCCACGGTGACCCCTCGGCTCAGCTGAGAGGGAGAGACTTTGGTCGGGGTTGGAGAGTGGGTGTGTGTGGGTGGGGGGGCAGAGGTATGGGGTGGGGTCACAGAACCTTTCACTGGGCCACGCTTCTCGAGTTTCTGCCCCCCCAACCCCCCACCTCCCTCTTTTGCCACCGCACTCCCTCTCCTCTCCTCCTCATTACCATACAGATGGACAGTGCGGTGGAATCATATTGGATGTCCTGCCCCTCATCTTTTTTTTTTTTTTTTTGTTCCCCTGGGCAGGTCATTGCTCCAGAGGTGGGCACAATGCACGCCGGGGCTCTTCAAAGAGGGGACCGTCACACCTGGGAGTTCTCCCCGAAAGGAGGAAGCCACCCATGGCTGCCCTCACAGATGGCCTCTCCCACACAAGCACAATGGGAAAGCTGTCACAGACCCCAGTGTCAGGTTACACATGAAAGGCAACTCACCCTCACCCCCCCCCCCCCCCCCCCCTCCATACAAAAATTTGCGCCTGACTTATTTGAGGTCATTATTATTTAATTATTGCGAGTGCTGCAACCCTAACTGTTCCCTCGTTTGGGTCGGTTTACTAGGGGTTGGACGAGGCCAGGTTTTTTGTGCGTTGGGAAATTTGGCGCAGAGTGTGTAGGATTGTAGGATGGTCGCTGTGGCTGTTGGGGGATAAACAAACACATTTCATAATGTGGAACAGAGTTCAGTGATGTTCTCAAGAACATGTCGACTGGAGAACAGAGGCTTGTACAGAAATTGTGCAGCAGTAGTGAGTGTTTTCTACCTTTCAAGAAAGTCTTGGAGCGTCGTAACGGAGCATTTTTAATTCAAGGTTGGCAGATGCTTTCACTGACACAGCACAGCCAGGCAGACGAGGCAAAAAAGACGTGCATTTCATTGAGCGAAAAGCCCTTGAGGGGGTGTTTCAATGACCTGTTACCACCCTGTTCCCAGGCAACAAGTTCTCAAAAGCCGCGCTGCCTCTACGATGGAATTTTTCCAGAAAAAGATGGAGGTGTGTGGGCTATGCCAATGAAGGTATACAGTACATGCATCTCTGCCCTTGTATACTGCCACCGGCGCCGTTCCCACAACCTGTCGGCCACAGACTCATTTGTTTTCGTATACCTGAATCAGGCTTGGGGGGGGGAAGTGGGACTTGAATAAAGACATTACTGAAAGGCGTCTCTGACGTGTGAGGATGTACTGTATATAGGAGTGTTCAAGAATTTCAGCCCTCTGAGAACTCCCCACGCGGTGCTGTGGTTTTCCAGTGAAATCTAATTGAATGCAACGTTCTGAAAGCGACTGTGTCAAGCATACAAGCAGATTCTTGTGTACATGAAAGCGAAGGGAGCCGGATTCATCCATTATGAAATGAAGGCTAACATGCATTGGCTTGTCACACATAACCTTGTGGTTGTATAATGAGATTCAGTAGA
Organism: Sardina pilchardus; assembly: GCF_963854185.1. Classification (NCBI taxonomy): domain Eukaryota; kingdom Metazoa; phylum Chordata; class Actinopteri; order Clupeiformes; family Clupeidae; genus Sardina; species Sardina pilchardus. The sequence continues at coordinate 20,295,559 of NC_085005.1, forward strand.
GACGACCTATGAGACAATTATCAGGAAACGAAGTCAAGTCCAGTCAAGTCAACTTTATTTATAAAGCACTTTATGTGACAAGCACAGACCCAATGTGCTCCAAAAGAAAGACAAAACCACACAGGCGTGCTACCATGTATGAATTGTTTTCCGCAAACCTTCATAGGAGCATATTTCATACTACCATCTACCACTGAGTTCGTCTGCTTCCAGAGGCTAAACCACACGCAGACAAGGGGGTCGTAATGAGGAGGTGTGCCGGCCTCTTGACACCTGCGGTCTCTTGTCAGCTCCAGTTGATGGCTGGCAGCCTGCCCTGTGCTACCTGTCAGGTTTCCGGATGTCCTAATTTGGCTTCCTACAGTATACGTGCCACAAAGTTGGCAAAACTTTAACCTGGAACCGTACACCGTCTTTAACCCCCTTACGTTCTCTACCTCACTACTGACATTGCTGGTCTGAGGTGAGAAGAGTTACAACGTAAGGACAATCTTTGTGAAGAATGTTAACAAACTCCAAAAGGAGCCCCCCCCCCGCTCCCCCAGGTGAGTTGAAGACCCACAGTACACCTACATGAGGACACTATCTCTTTGTCTTCTATGAGTACTGTTAGTGCTAAATTGCCTCTGTAGAAGCACACGATGTGCACATGCTGCAGCGTTCTAGTGGGAGAAACCTATCTCTTTGTAAGGGTTGTTCATTCATGCAGCCAAGCTGTGTTGACGCTGTAGCCATGGATTAAAGGTCTCAAGAGAGTTGTCTCAGAATTTGTTCCCCCCCCCCTAAGGGCATGTATTTTCAAATGACACAGTTGATCTTAAGCATACTTGCACCCATATCCTTTTTCGGTCATATCAATTGCAGGTCCTTAATGGCCAACAACCCTCACTTACGGGAAACGGAAGCACTTTTACCTTTCTGTACTAGTCAACGTGCGCCCGTGCGCATTTGAGCACGCCCCACTACCAACCCTTGCCTCAGTCGAACATTAATTAGACAAAGCTTCACGCAAGCGTCACACTAGCAATAATAATAATAATAATAAAAAATATTAGGACGTGTTTTTGGAAGACTGACAGTCATTAGGGCGAGTTTGGAAAGGATCTCTGGCTGATCAAATCTGAGATGATTTGTGGTCAGACATTATGTAAATTGTATGTCCCGTATCACCAACTGAGACAGTACACTAAGACTAGGTGCTGCCAAGATCCTGCCAAGTTCTTAGCAGATATATGAGTGTTTAGACGTTGAGTTGACACAATAAAGAAAGTCACAAAGAACTGTGACTGGGTGCCATCCGTAACAGAGATAACCAACTGTGGTCCTGAAGTAGGGGAGCCTGTTAATGGCTGCGTACATTGGAACAAAAAAAAAAGTATTTCCACATTTACAAACCATTTTCAAGACAGATTGAGAAATTTCAATAGCTTTCGAAATGTTTCCTGTTTTTTTTGTTTTTTTTTTTAAATGCATGGACACATAACTCCTCAGATTAGCTTGTCTTTTTTTTCATTGGCCTATCCTAGACTCACCTCTCTGAAAGATCAGTACTTTTAATTTATGAGAATTATATATTAAATTGTGCGTTGTGGGACGCAAATATAATTTCAGTCTGCTGAGGAGACATTCATAATGAGAGTTCTGCTATGATAATTATATTGATAAAGCAACCTAAATTACTGTGTCGCCACAATAAGCCCACTTCTTTTCTCGTGAAGTGCCCCCGAGCCAAGAATTAAATAATTCTGCCAAGACAGTCTGCACAAAAAACCAACATCTGGAGGATTCAGACTGTGAGCTTCTGATTCCATTAATCCGGTGCCATTGGCGGCTGAACAAGGCCACAGAAACTTAGGGTGCGGGTGTGGGTGGAGAGAGGGGGTGGGGTGCCCCAAACCCAAATGAGGGTCTCTGGAAAAGGCGCAGTCTACGAGCTGGCGCCCCTGTTTGGCTGTGAAAGAACATACTCCCCGCCATCACATCACAGCCCCACAAAGCAGGGGCTCCACTGAACTAACGCCTCTTTTTTTCCCCCACAAAAAGAAGCAAACACTAAAACCACCCCACAGACACACACACACACACACACACACACACACACAATCACACACACACTGCTCCTTCGAGACGACTCCAAGGAGTCAGGAGTGAAAGTTCCTCCCGTGACACTCCTACATGCACCCGCACACTGCCAGGAAAGCCTGGTGAAATACTTTTACCAAAACCAACACCCCCCACCCACCCACCCACACACACACCCCTCCCTCCTCTGCCCAGTCTTGCCCATTGTTGAGCGCCTTGTTGTGTGTAGTGAGGTTGCTATAGCAAAGTCGTGCTCGTTGCACTTAGTTACTTAATGCCATTATCTGTGCCCCCCCCACCCCACCCCACCTCCTTTAACCACCTGTCCTACCCCCTACAATCCTTTCCTCCGAACGCCAGTCAGAGCGACTCTGTCTAATGATTACCACCCTTGAAGAAAGCAGGTCAACACATACATTGCCTTGACGACTCGATTCCACCCTCTCCCTCTCTCTTGCCCACTCACTTACTCACTCCGGACAGAGAAGACGAGAGCCGCAGCAGAATACGGCGAATTTCGAGAGAGAAGAGCTGGAGATTAGTGCACTAGGGCCGGTGGTTCAAGAGGGGGGGTCAGAGGTGGCAAATGGACCAACGTGGAACAAATGTTCTTTTGGTATTTCCTTGTCTGAGGCTATAACCAAGAAGGCGCAAGAGACGCTGTACACTTAAATAAAGCCAGATAGTACAGATAAAAAGATATAGGCAGAAGAATATGGTTCATTGGAACAGGTACACCATATAGAAAAGAGGAGGATGAGAAATCAATCTACTCAACCAAGTGCAGCCATCAAACCGTTTTTTTTTTTTTATTTACACTGAATGCATACCAATCAAACACAGTTAGTGAACATGCAATAAGAATCAGATCTTAAATATATGTTTTCCACTGATTACCATATGATGGAAAACAAGAGAACAGTTAAAAGTTAATTAATAATTCAAAACAAAGTTCAAAAGTAGAAATCGAACTCCTACAGAAACAACCGAGTACCGTGAGACAGCCATTCCAGCTTATAAGACACTCATACACAACAGTATTCGAATGAGATGAATGACTTCAATATTGTCTCTTCAAGAAACACAAAATTCAGTACAAATAACTTAGCAAAATAACAAAGTTTGGCTAGTATTATGCTGTAACAAAAAAAAAAAGCACAAAACAAAGAGCTTTGATCAGATATCACTGTGCCGTGTATCTAATAAATATAAACCGTTACAATGTGTATGTTTATTTCAAATATGCTTCTACAGAGGATCTTCACCATTTGTATAGACTTCATTTAAAACACACTCTTTGACAGTGTTGAAAATATGATTAATAAAACTATGAATCAAACAGTAAAAAGGGGGGGAAAACATCACATCACAAACCAAGCTCTCTGTCCATCTTACTAAAAGCAGCAAAGTCCAAGCCCTCAGTGGTATGGGGTCTTTTCCATTTGTGAGAAAAACACAAGACGAGTTTGTATGCAACGCATACTGACTGAATTACTATATGCATTCGCCTATGGATCGTTGCTGTCAGGACTGCACAAAGTCTAAAACAAACGCAGTTTGTAGCCCCCCTGACTCTTATTTGCTACTCTTGTGCACCTGTACAAAGCAGGAGTGAGCGAGCAAAGCCTGTGCTCTTCAGATCGTAAGCTTGAAACGCAAGCCAAGTGGCGTGGAGGTAGAGTTGCTTCTTGGTGCTCACACTGCACAGGGATGGGGGTGGGGGGGTGGGGGGATAGAGAGGGGAGAGGTGGACTGTCTGCAGCATGGTGCACACAGCATGGCTTACGAGCTTCTGTGCAAGACTCCGCAAGGGCAACCGCACAGAACTGAACCACTTACAGTACAGGCATTTCGCTAATGTCAAGGCCTTAACGTTATACACACTGCGTGGGAATCGCAATGATTGGCCGCATCTCTCTAAAACAGTGACATCACTGCGCACCAGTAGACCGTCAAATACACTCGAGACGGAGTAGGCTTTAGGGGAAAAAAAACACACATCAAACAAACAAGTGCCCCCCCTCACTTGATGAGGAAGAATAACTTTTATAACATTTATGATTAAAAACAAAGATAAAGGCTCTTCTGTTGGAAAAGCGGGATGAGATATGTTGCAAAGACGGTTCATATGTGTATATACATAAAGGCTTAGTATAGGCATAAAATTACTTGAGTAGAGTATGGAGGAAAAAAAACAAGTAATAATAATAAACTAACAATTAACAAACAGATATGCTGCATCTGTGCTTTTTAAATTAGTGAGTTTTTTTTTACATTTATTTTAAGTTTAGGTTGACATACCAGGACAACAACTGACTCTGGACGAAAGCCAAACCCACAAGATATGTGCCAAATCAAGGATAGACGGGCTCAGAAGTGGGCCCCCGTCTTAGGGACCAAGGCTCAAGTGATTTAATGGTCTTTGCAGGAGCTATATCTGTTTTGTTTTTGCCGTGGCAGGTAGATATTTCTCTAGAGCGCACGCAGAATTTGAGGGACTTCTTGTATGCTTGGTGTCAATGTGCATTCAATCCATCTCAGTCTTTAGTTTTCTAAATGTGTTGGATTACAGGTTTCAAGTCAGTTTTTCATTATTATTAGTTCCAGTAAATTGCATATTGCAGCTTTAACATATAGGTCTTATCAATATAATAACGCTAAGGTTAACTCAATCTAGTCCATCATTTTAACATATGTGTAACTATGTATATACTATGGTCCCTGGACATAATTAAAAAAGTAAAAAAATAAAAATTAAACAAACACTGTCTTCCAGACCCCGCTCAGAAATCATTGAATATTGCTAGTGCTAATGGCATTAAACACACAAAGTGTTATTTAAATAGGCTTACTGTATATGTTTGCTCAAATATCAGGCCATTCAAGAAAATTCATGCATTCCTTATACACCACAGGGTAATAAGAGAATTATCAGAGAATGCCGGTTAGGACATAAAGGGATTGGGTGATTATCTTTGTACAGGACCAGAAATAAGCTTATGATAAAAATGTGCCTTCAGGTCCTGCTGTTATGTGCATTTAAGTTAAGTTGGACCACAACTGGTCGAACTCATTCATTTGCTGATGTGTCTGAATAACAATAGTACATTTTGTCTGAATGTGTCGCTCTTGAAAAGAAAGAAACATAGGAGAAAAAAAACAAACAAAACAATAGAAAAAACGAAGTGCTTCATTTTCCAAAGGTGCATGTCTATATTAATCTCAACACTATTGACCACCATCACAATTAACACCTTAACCATTTTTTTTTTTTTTTTTGCTCAAGTGCCACAAAAGATGTTTCCAATCAACTGAAGTTGAGCTGACAGGGCGATACAAAGTTTAGTGGTTGAAAATTTGAAACCAGTGGTCTATGGCCATAGAGGGGCAGGGACAAGGCTCACGCATATAGTCACCCTGAGCGTCACCTTGCCGCCCTGGAACCCTGAGAAGCCAGCTAAGGCTTTGGCATTTGATGGGAAGTCTTAGGAGCAACTTGGAATGGCATCTCATCCTATCTATTTGCAGTGTGTGTGTGTGTGTGTGTGTGTGTGTGTGTGTGTGTGTGTGTATATATTTGTGGCTACTAAGTTTAAAAAAAAAAAAAAAGGTCTAATCAATTGAGAGAACAATGCAACCATAAAATGTTGCAATGATTTGTTTGTGGTTGTTGTTTTTTTCTTTCAAGAAAAGACCATGGGCCCTAATTCAAAACGAGGACAGTACAAAGTCAGGTGACGAGCAAACTCAAAGAGTCTCGAGCATGAACTACAGATGTTGTTGCGTCATGCGTGAGCACTGGGCAGTCCCCTTGATGTTGACGCTTTACGCATCCTGTTTGTCTATAGTGTTGAATTCACAAACAGATTTAGTCAAGCTATTGAATTGCCTTTGCACTAAGCTTTAAATTAGGGCCCCTTCTGACAAAAAAAACCCTAAGTTTAATGAAGTCTGATATCCTTTCGTCACGGAGATGGAGAGCGGATTTGTGCATTTTTTCCTGTTAAGCGCTTTGGGTGTCTAGAAAAGCGCTATGTAAATGTGATGTGTTGCTGTTGCTGCTGCTGTTGTTGTCTAGCTACTAACCCTAAACCTAACCCTCCTTCGTTAGTAAAGTCCGGACCACCAGCTTGACTGGACAACAGTGCAACTTGGCCTTATTCAGACTCCCGGGCAGAAGATCAGTCCCGATGCAATGTGGACTCAGGGACAACCTCAGCCATCTGTATATTTGTGTTCTTCATAGTCTGTTCATGACCATGTTGTGGTATTTTTGTCTTTCTTTTCTATTTATTTTAAGTATTTTTTGCACCACACCACCAAGACAAATTCCTTGTGCGGCAAAATCCAGTTGACGGTAAAACAACTTTTTTTAGGATTTCGACTTGCAGACAGTCTTGCTAGCGCCAGAAGGGACTGCAAGTCCTTCACGATGAAAGCACATCTGGAGTAAATTAATTTCAAATTTTCGTATTAAGCGCATCAAGATCAGGCAAGGGTGGCTTTCCTTCTGAAAGCTGTTTTCCGTTTGACTACGCGCCGCTACTTTAAAGTGGGTTGGTTTCAAATGTTTCAAACAAGCCAAACATGTATGCTTCTCACCCACCAGAAGACCAAATTTCCCCCCATGGCTCCAACTCCGCCCGCCGAGTGCTAGTCGATGGCACATCTGGCACTAACAGACCATTTTCAGGTCAGGTTGTGTGGGACGCTGAAAACAAGCCTTCACAACAGCCTGTGTTTGCTTGCGTGTTGCCAGGTCCAATAACCTGAGGACTATCTGAAGCGTCAAGCTGTCAAGTGTCTCAACACCATCACCATCATCACCACCATCACCACCACCATCATCATCATCATCATCGTTGTCATCGTCAACACCCACCGTTTTCTTTTACCGTTATGCTAGACCTCAAAGAAAACGACGTGTTCTTTTTGCTTCACAAACCATCACTGAATTTTATGACACTGGCAATAAATCACAACCAATTGGCATAACCTCAGATCTGTTAAAACAACTGTGAGCAGTATACTGGAAATGCCCTGTCATTAGAAACAATCAAGTTGATGTGGACTGGCTTTGTGGAATGATGTAGCTTTTACAATGCATCCAATGGTACAAAAAAGGCTCTTTCGATATGTTCCAATGATTTCAACTAACCTTGTGTACTTGGCTTACCTTTGCTTTTTGGGCTTGGTGATAGTCTAATAAAAGATGCCTGGGCAAGTCTAAACTAGATGTGCCACAATTTGTTGAAATCTTGAATTGAATGAACATCAATGCGCTTAAGTGCAGCTGGCAAGATCGTAGTGATTAATGCATTCCTGAAACCAGATCTTGCCACTTCACTATGTATACCATAAGAGGAGTCTGATTTTGTGTAGACCCTGACTTATTAAAAGCACAACCAAAATGGAATAGCAGTATTTCTACAAACAGAATGAGAGAAAAAAAAAACTTCCAGTATGAAACAACAAACTTGATATTTTGCTTCGTTATACAGAAGTACCACAGCTAAAGAAAAACGAAAGAAACTAAAATTGAACCACTGTTAAGTCTCTTGAATGTACAACATGATTGCCAAATGACAGCCCGGTCAGACCAGAACTTACAGTGAAGTGTGACTAATGTCAGGAGGATGGTGTGGTGTGTGTGCGTGCGTGCGTGCGTGTGTGTATGTGCGGTGAATGACTGGTATATCAGTGCAGTAAGTGTTTCGAGGGGATGGGGTGTGGAGTTAAAGGAGGAAGGGGAGGAGAAGGGTGAGTGAGAGGGAGGGTTTTTTTTTTTTTTTTTTTGCTGCTGTTACACGTTGGTGGATATTTTGTATTTGGGCGACATGTTGCTTTGGAACCAGATGAAGCTGAAGATGACGCCCATGGTCTTGGGGATCCGCTCGTCGTAGGCGAAGCTCATGGCCTCGTGCAGCGGCACCTTGACCACCTCGATCAGCTCGCCTTCCTGCGGCTGACCTCCGCCCTCGCCCACGCGGTTCTCCTCCGACACCTCGGCGTAGAACATGGTCTGCTTGGCGCCGGTCACTCCCACGCCCGACCTGTGAGGACAGGACATTTATATTGACACGTATTGAATGTAGAAGTCTGTAGAAGAACTTACCCAAAACGTTACTCGATTAAAACAGTTAAAACGTGGAGCTACAGTAATTTCCCGCATATAAGCTGCATTGTGTATAAGCCGCAAGACAGTGTTTTATGCAAGTTAAAAGAAACAAAACCATATTAACACCATATTAACTGCCCCCCTGTATTAACCTCATATCTGAAGAAATTTTGCAAAATCAATGTATAAGCCGCGGCTAATAGTCGGGAAATTGCGGTAAGTGTGCAAACCCAGTGTTGTTTATCTCATGCTTTAATCTTTTGGAATCCGGCACCTGCTAGCATCTGGATGTGCGCGCCTACTCTTTAAAATGTATTTATGTAGTCTGCACTTTTATCCAAAATGAGGATTTACATTCAAGATACACTGCAAAGGACACATTAAGTAGGACCTTAGGAAGACCACTTGACAAATACCTTGTTTCAAACTAATTCATTTAATTTGTTTACTACTTACTATCACTTACATCTGTGTGTGTGTGTGTCACAGCAACACAGATATGAAATAAATAAGATAGATAGATAGATAGATAGATAGATAGATACTTCATTGATCCCCAAGGGGAAATTCAAGAACATGTCTAAATATGAGACATTAAGATGGTGAAGGTAGGATGTTCTGTTCTGTAATCTGTGAACTGCTGTGTGCACGGGCGCAGCCGTGTTGTTGATGACCCAGCGTTTTGTCTGCTACCTCTAACAGCCCTGCCACAGGGGGCCCGCCGCTCAGCCGAGTCCCTAATGAGCGGAGCGCGCTATACTAGGAGAATGAGCTCAGCCGCTACGTGTCCTGCTACGCCCTCTTCCACTCCTCTCTGACACACACACACACACACACACACACGACACACGACACACACGACACACAACACACACAACACACACAACACACACAACACACACAACACACCCCACATACACACACACACACACACACACACACACACACACACACACACACACACACACAAACACACACACACACACATACACACACGCACCACACAAACAGGACACAGAAACATCAGCAGCCATCATCTATCCACCCATCTCGCGCGGCTGACTAACAGCTCAGGCCGGTGTGTCTCCTAGGGGTGTTTTGACACGGCGGCTGCCCGCCTGGCTGGGATGAGGGGGGCCTAAGCACGCAGCCCTAGGGGGCTGATACAGGTATGCAGGCCAGCAGGCAGGCACCTCAGGATAGACAGACAGCAGGTAACACTACACTACCAGCGGGGGCTTGCTGCCATGCCATTGCTGGCTCCGTCGGCTCCGTCTCCGTGTCTGCCTGCCTGCCTGCCTGCCTGCCTCACCTGAAATGTTGTCATGGAGGCATCGCCATGGAGACCTTTCTTCAGAGCCAGCAGGGCTCGGGGGAGCTGGCAAATGGATGACTGCAACTTTCCATCATATTTGTAAAATATATATATAAATAAAAATCTTTTTTTTCCTTCTCTTCCCTCACACTTGTATTGCCGTAGGGGCAAAAAAACAAAAAAAAAACTTGTGGTGGTGAATTCAGACCACCCAATCAGCCTCTACAAATAAGCACCAAATCCAAGTAAATTAGAGGATGAGATGAGGCAAGCGGTTCTTGTTCCTTTGCTTGTGTTCGGCGTCTTCAGTCTAAATCCCTTCTGACTCAGAAAAACTAATAACCCGTGTCATTTGCCTTGTAGGACCAAGAGAAGAAACCACACGACAATCCCTCCAGAAGCCCTCAACCAGAACATGAGAAAACATGAAAAGGTCTTCTCAGAAATCTTCCCCCGAATCACAGAGACGGCCTTTCCAGATGTGCAGCGTGCTCTTTAAAATAAAGGGAAAAAAAAAACTAAAAGAAAAAAAATCTAGAGAGGCAATGTTTTGACAGCAGTAGGAGTGCCCAGGTTCTTCCCGCAGACAATGGCGCAGACAGCTTAGAGGTTTGTCTTTCTCTGCCCTGTCAAGTGTGTGTTTTGTTGAAGTCCTGCTCCGAGTGAGGCCGGGGGTAGACACCTCCGCAGGAGCATGGCGGCTAAACAGTTTAAGTGCTCCTGTTACGGAGACGAACCATAGGTGCTCCTACCTCCAGGTATAACCATTTCATAGGGGTATATGGGAGGAGGAAGAGGAGGAGGAGGATGTGGAGGTGGAGGTGGAGGAGGAGCAGGGGGTGGACTGCCACCCACGGAGCAGGAATGGGTCTCAGTAGAGACAACAGAAGAAGCGGAAACTTGTCTTCCCCCGACCACCATTGGGGGGTCAGGGAGAAGCCTCAGGCATCGTGGCAGTATAGGGGACTGGGCATCTCGCATCCATCCAAGTCAGTTTCAGCAAGTGTACTACACCCAGGATTCCGCCAGGCTGGCCTTTAACTTCAGCCAGCAACACCACATACAGACCATAGTCCCTTTCTCAGAGCGCTGTTTGGAAAACTATGCCAACACACGACATAAAACAGGATGAAGAGATTCAACTAACGATAGGGCCTGTCCCAATTCAGACCCTAGTCCTCATAACAAGTGTTCTCAGAGCAAGCGAGAGAAATGGGACAGGCCCTAAGAGTCTCAAGGGTGAAAGCCAACTGCTATGTAAACAGTAACATGTTAACTTGATGAATTTAATCTTTTAAATGTAATCTTTTAAACATTATTTTGATAAGACAAGCCTGTTGGTAATGCAGAATTCCTCCTACGTGGTGTTTCAAACCTCTTCACACATTCTGCCAAAGGATAGGAGCTACTGTTGACAACTGAGCATAAATAAAGTGTGAACAGAACACCATTGCCAAACTGGAAAATATAGACGCATAAAAAAATGAACTGCTTTCCACACCAATATGAACTTATGTTAGCAAGATGCCAAAATTAAAACTATCTATTAAAACAAGTGTTTTTTTTAGTACTGAATTCCAGCTCCAATATAGCTTTCTGTGATAACACTTCTGTGGGTCTAGAATGGGTGTGTAAGTGAGGCAGAGGTCAACATCATCCTGAAAAAGGCAAAATCTTTAAACAATATTCAGGGCTTTAGATCTTTAGAGATTAACCGTTCAGTCAAACAACACAAAGCAGAGCTGGTTTACCTGGGATGATATTTAACGCCAGGCACACATGAGAAGCTGAGAGAATGTAAGATATCAACAGATCTGCAGAGGAGAGGACCTTCACAGATAGTATCAGATTTAGCAGAGCCCTGACAAGACTTCGACAAGTGATGTGTGTCGAGATAACAGGACAGAACTGTACACAACTGTGAAGCACAAACGAGGACAGCAAACCTCCTAAACAGACACAGAGAGGTAGAAGTATCAAAATAAAACAATCGTGTCAAAACTTGAAGTGTCACTATTCACATTTAGACCAATTTCTTCCATGATTCCTGAGGCGTGAGAATGGCAAGTCTGCCCCATATACTCAAAGAACATGTTTGTATGCAAATATGGGGAGCTCTCTTACAGGGCGTTCACACTGTCTACGTCCGTCGACGGATCACGGAATGCCTGTCTGCCGTATGTATATTTGCATACACGCTATCTGATTGGCTAACGGATCCGTCGCTGCCTGAAAAGTTGAAAATTTCTCAACTTTTTTGACGGAGGCAGCGGAGCTGAAGGAACATATGAACCCACAATTCCTTTCGAGTCCGCCCCATGCAAAGTCGATGAGATCCGTTGACGGACGTAGACAGTGTGAACGCCCTGTTACTGTTAGTCCAAAGTTTTCCATTTAAAAAAAAAAAAAATTGTATATTTGGATATCCCTTTTGCTTGTCTGTATGTGTACGTGTATGTGTCTGTGCCTGTGTCTGTTTTATCTGTGAAGACTTGCTTGAACTTTGGAAAGGCCACGTAAGTAGATGTTTCCCCAAAACATGGTGCTACAGAAGCAATCATGTGCGATAAATGCCTAAATGCCCCAGAACATGAATGCAGAGCTCAGGGATCGTAAGTTACTATGCATGTGCAGTGTGAGTGTGAGTGTGTGTGTGAGTGTGTGTGTGTGTGTGTGTGTGTGTGTGTGTGTGTGTGTGTGTGTGTGTGTGTGTGTGTGTGTGTGTGTGTGTGTGTGTGTGTGTGTGTGTGTGTGTGTGTGTGTGTGTGTGTGTGTGTGTGTGTGTGTGTGTACAAATATGTGCCTCTAACTCTCTCACAGATAGTGACAGAGTTAAGTGAAGTCATTCAGTTACATAGGCTGCTAGGGTTCTGTTAGGTCACCGCTTAAGTAAAGTAGCAGGTGCACTTGTGTTTGTGCGCACACACACACACACACACACACACACAGTTTTATGACCATCATCTTCAGAGAAACCAGATAAGATGTAAATGCCCTCCTCTCTCCTCCCCACTTTGCCTTCAGTCTCCTGTGTCAGATCACTTGAGGACCATCCTGCAATAAGGTCACCTTAAAGAACCAGGCCACTGAAGGAAAAAAACTAAAAAAGCTAAAACATAACCAACAGCCTCCTGGATCCAGACCGTGATTCAGATCACACCCAAAATGTAACGGTTACCTTTTCTTAAAATCTAATCTAAATCCATCCATAACTTTTTATGGATCTATGGTTATCTTGCTAACAAACAGACAAACAGACAAACAAACAGACAAACCCTGATGAAAACATAACCTCCTTGACGGAGGTAATAAGGACTCAAGGTAAGTAAGGTTGGTGGCAGTGGCACTGACAAACGGAAAGTTTCGCAGCCTCGCGATCATGCTCATGAGAAGTCAGACTGACCGATTGAGGAGTGTTGTAAAACATACACGCTATAGCTGTAGGGGAAGCTCTGCAGAGAAACCTGCGTGCGTAAAACCAGGAAACAGCGAAGAAATCGCCCAACCTGCGCAGTTCTTTAAATTTAATTTATTTATTATTTTTTATTTATCCTTTATTTAACCAGGGGGGGGGGGGGGGGGGTCATATTGAGACTATAGTCTCTTTTTCAAATGGTCCCATCATTCACCTGATGGCTTCTACTCTCTGCTGGTGCCGCTGCCGCTAAAAGCCGCTGTGACTGGTTCCTGGGGTTTTCAGAGATTTCGGAGTGCTCACCTGTAGGAGGTGATCCTCCGCAGCTTAGTGACGGGCACGTCGTAGCCGCACTCCTCCAGCACCTCCTGGCGGGCGATCTCCTCCAGCGTCAGGTTGGGCTTGTCCACCAGCCCCGCGCACAGCTCGTAGGTCACGCCGGCCGACGCGGGGGGCTGGCCGGGGGCCGCCGTGGTTGCGGCGTCGCCGGCGGCATCCTCGCCCGCCTTCTCCCCGCCGTCGCTGCCACCCTCCCCGGCCTCGGAGGCCTCTGGCTGGGCCGCCGCACCGGCCTCGGCCCCCTCCGCTCCCTCGGCCCCCTCCGCCGGCTCCGGGGGCTTGGGCTTGCTGCGCTCCCATTCACACATGTACACAGCTGCGGAGGAGAGCAGGGCGGACATTACAGCACAGTAGGGTCTTTGGTATTATTTGCCCTCAATGGTGCCTTCCAGGCAGCGCTGCCTGCAAGGCACTACTCCCCTCAGTTTAGGGGTAGGATGAGGGTTGAGGGGGTTAGGGTTAGGAATAGGGTAAAGGTAGTGCTGCCTGGAGGTGCCATTGGGGGCAAAAAACACCATTGAGCGTACAGTACATTACATTTGGCTGACACTTTTTTAACCAAAGCGACTTACGACAGGGTGAAAAAAAACATTTTTAAGCTTTTCAGAATCGTAATCAGAATCAGCTTTACTGACCAGGTTTGCGTAAACAAACAAGGAATTTGACTCCGGTTAGTCTTTGCTCTCAACTGCTACAACAATAAAACAAAAAGCAAAATAAGTGCATTAATGAGCGTAGTAAGTGCATCAATGAGTGCAACTGTTGCCGTAGGATAAGCAAGACAAGTAGTGCTGTGAGAGGAGATGTTCTCTGAAGAGCTGGGTGTTGTATACTTCTATTATATGACTTAAGCTGTTCCCTATCCATAGTGTAAGTAACATGTAATAGTTAAGTAACATGTATGCAATAATTCATTGTGAATTTAACCTTGTACAGTACACAATTGTGGTGCAGAAGAAGGAAGAATCTGTTTTGTAACCTTGTCTTTATGGGTAATCTAAAGCACATATGCTCAAAGAACTTTTGAATATGACTTTTGAATTTTAAGTAATGATTTAAGTAATGGTAAGTATCCATCCATCTATCTATCTTCTCAACACAAACAGTGTTAAGAGTTTCTACTTCAGTCTCCAGAACCCCAGGTGCTTTAAAGGAATTGCCCCCATTTCTAGCCACCCAGGAGCAGTTTTATTGGTAGATAACCCTGTTCTGGTACTATTAAGGCCAGGTGTGTGTGTGTGTGTGTGTGTGTGTGTGAGTGTGTGAGTGAGAGAGGGAGAGCGAGACAGAGATGGAGTGTGTGTGTGTGTGTGTGTGTGTGTGTGTGTGGGGGGGGGGGGGGGGGGGTGCTTTACAGATTGAGTTTTACTGTGTTAATCTGCCAAACCTTACAAATCCTAAATGGCAACAACACATATCGATAGGCCAGAGCTATTACAGGGAAGGGAAGCTGTTAAAGACATGCTGATATGGCTAAGCTAATACTTTTACCACTGGTTCGTTCTGCTGATTGCTTTAATGAGAACATCTCAGGACTTCCTTCCTCATGACTAAGTCTAGCTGGTATGTTAGACAGGACAGCAATGATCTGGGTTATTGTTATTCCAAGTCCACAGAGAAACAGGAAACCCCTATCCATCACATCCCATACATAAGTCGTTTCAAATGCAGTGTAATAGCTGAGACTGTTTGCCCTTCCATGGTAGAGTGTGTGTGTGTGTGTGTGGTCAAAAGTAGTACCCTTTCCACCACCACTGCCTTGATTTTAAATAATAATAATAATAAAAAAAAAAAAGAAGAAGAAAAAAAAGAAACACTCGCCATTGTTCCCAGGGCGGGAAGAGAGAGAAAAAGAACACGAACAAGGAGGAAGAGAGAAAAAAAGGAGTGAATAGAAAAGAGAGAAGTCCCTTTTCAATGCGCTGCCTTTCCTTCCATTCTGAGGAACGGGGGCGCCGTCCCTGGCGACCAGTGGCGGGAACAATGGCCGAAGGGGGGGGGGGGGAGTGGGGGGGGGTGCGGGCGGTGGAGGTGGAGGTGGGGATTGTGTCAGGGGGTAGGGGTGGAGGTGGGTGCAGCGCGGTGCTCTCACGTAGCCTATGACACAATCCCCCTCACCGCTCCGAAACAAGCAGCGAAGAGAGAGAGAAAAAAAAAAAAAAAAAAACATCCACCATTATGTGGCGGCGGCGGTGTAGCAGCCATTGTTTTCTCAGCCGAGGCCGAGAGCAGGGGCACCAAGTTCTGTTTTCTCTTTCTCCCTCCCTCCCTCTCTCTCTCTCTCCCTCTCCCTCCCTCCCTCTCTCCCTCACTCGGTTTTTCTTTCTTTCTATAGACCCTCATCTGTACTGTATTGTGCTGCGTCGTGTCGCATTGTATTGCGCTGGGGGGTGGGGAGGGGAGGGGAGGGAGAGGGGAGGGAGAGTGGCGGCATTGTTGCCGCGCAGGGAAACCAAACAGGCCCGATCAGTGGAGAGGTCAGGGCGGCCGTGGTGAAGCGATAGGGTCCCGATGACCCGCACGCCACCGCGCAGGTTTAGGGTTCTGAGGGGGGGGGGGGGGGGGGGGGTGGCGGAGGTGCGGGCGGCGGGGGGTCGTCGGGGTCACTGGGGTCACTAGGCAATGTCAAGGGTCACTTTACAAAAGCTAAAATATTCATAAACCTGCGATGAATATTTAGTGGACATATGAGCAGTTTCGGCGGTAGTAAGACTACACGTTCAGCTCTCTTTCACTTTATGTGTGAGTGTGTGTGTGTGTATTCACCATATTGTTGAGTGTGTGTGTGTGTGTATTCATCATATTGTTGTGTGTGTGTGTGTGTATACGTGCTTTCACCATACCGCTGTCTGTGTGTGTGTGTGTGTGTGTGTGTGTGTGTGTGTGTGTGTGTGTGTGTGTGTGTGTGTGTGCGTGTGTGCGTGCGTGTGTGCGTGCGTGTGTGCCTGCGTGTGTGCGTGCAATGACTGGTATAAAGTGTGGATGTGGACAGTAAGTTCACAAGTCATCGCTTGGTAGAATGTGGGTAGGAGGAAAAGTATGCAATGCGTCTCCCCTCCGATCGTGTCACAAGCATGCGTGTGAGGGTGTGAGTGCTTGTGCTAACATGCCAGCGAGGGCGCGTGAGAGGACCTTTTTAAAAGTGAATGTGGGACAAGCATCTTCCCTTAATTTCTGCACTTTTCATTTAATTTCGGCTAATTAAAAGAACTAAAGAGATTGTTATGAAATGAAATACATAAGGCCGGGCCCTGGGAAGTTTCTGGGGGAGTGCTCTTGAACTGTTGTGAAATGACAGAGAGACTCTGAGCTCCCTCACTGCCTCTTAGCAAACCATAGCTACCATTGTAGACTTTTCAATACACAATTTATTGTGGCCAAAAAAACATCAATGTAGAATAGTATTGTGATATACGTATACAGAAAATGAAATCAAAACAACAAGAACTTCAGTAGAGGAACTTTGCTAGAACCATAGATACATTAACATACTTGACTTTATATACTTAACTTTTTTGACACATTTCAGACGTGTAATCACCCTAGATACTGTTACTAATATGCATGCATGCGGTCTTGTTTGGGGAGAACTATTTGAAAAATGTCAGTTGGAAATGCAGTTGGAAATCTCACAAGACTCCCTTGGTCTGGGGCGTTGGTGCTCACATACCTGGACGGAACTGCTTGACCAGGACGAAGCAGTGGGAGGTGGTGTTGAAGATCAGCACCGACACACTGGAGGAAGAAGGGAGGAGGAGGAGTGGACAGGAAGAGGGAGAGAGAGAGAGAGGGAGGAGAAGTAGATATTTAGTCATTCATTCATTCCTGTCAGAATTTCCCCGTCAGGTTCCTATGAAGCTGATGAAGCTCATTTTGTCATGTGTGCGGTTATACACCACCACACACAGCCACTTACACAATCATAAAAACGCAGGTCATGAGGTTGACTCATTTTATGCAATGTGGCCTCATAGCACTTGTCTCGTAATGAGCATGTGTCAGAAGGTGGACACACACACACAACTGAAACACACAGCACACAGACACACACACACACACACACACAGCTGTGGATGACTGGGTCATTTGCGAGTGATCAGACTCCCCCACCTGTAGTCATACATACAATAACTGCATGTCAAAAGCGTGAGCTGTTCCTCTTCCTCTCACAACTTGTATTAAAAAAAAAATACTGCGGAATACAACTACACTATTGTGTAGTGTATTGTAACTAAACACTACTGACTACTGGCACTAGTGACTACTAAGGCAATTTTGCATCTGAAATTCAACTTCGATCTGGAAAACGTACAGTATGGATTGGCCAAAGAAACGTGGAAAATGTTAGCTTATATTTTCCAGTGATGCCATATCCACGTTTTGAAAGTGCAGCTGGCGGCTTTCATCGGGAGAAGCAAAAACTCCCTCAAAACAACGCGCCTCGGGGTTCAAAACGGAAGGAAGTGCAGTGCAGGCAACCGGGCAAGTCAAACATAAGAGCGCCAGCACTCAGTGCTTCATCAGATATGGCCGCCCCAACTTTGGGCCAACAGCAACAGGCAGTCAAGACTGCAGTGTGCATAACGTTTTTTTTTTTTTTTTTTTCAATTAGCCAATAAAACAACTTTAATTTTCCCTTTTAACCTTTTTCTTTGTCTTGAGTTTAATCTCTCTAAAAGGAGCTCTTTGACAGTTGCACACACGGTCATGCGCACACTCAGAAACATTTGGGAGTTGGCTGAGGGACAATTTGGGCATCGTTGCCTACTAGAGTGGACAGGCATTACCGTTGTAGGGGGTATTATCATTACCCAGCACTGGAGAGCTACTTTCGTAACTAATGGCCTGTACAGACTACACAACATTTTTTGTCATTCACGATTATCTTTTACGATTGACCATGTCAGACTAGGCGATCAGAGAACCACAAAATCGTGCAGCGTCGTGGCCGCAAGATTATGACATTACAAGATCATCTATCGTAGCCTTCATGTCGCTTATCGTCACAGTGTCAGGGTCAACACGGGAGTCGTAGGAGATTCCCCAAAAATTCGGACATGCTAGACTTTTGGTCGTCCCGTCGTAGGATGTCACAGACAATCAATCGCGGGTCGTTGAAAATGTCAGATTACGAGCCGCTTCCTCCTTTCGAACGTCGTTCCCGACTTTGAATATTCGGACCGGACAATGGAAATTTGTCGGCCACGACACGATCGTGGCAAAGTCGGGCTGACATCGAGTAGTCTGCACAGGCCATAAGGGAATCGGTAGGAGTTTGTGTAGCTTTGCTAGGAAGATGCAGGTTATCACCCCAAAGCGCTGTCCAGCTACTCTGGTTTCCTCTCTCTATCAGGGATTGGGTGGAAGGGAAACCCACTTCCAGCCCCCACCCGGAGATAAGCTAAAAGAAAGCAGGGGGGTGATGATGAATCAGAGGAGAGGAGGTGGAAATCTGAATGGCCAAACTTCTGGAAGTTGGCTTTGGTTTAGCTAAGGGACGGACCTGTGAATGGACAGTGCGGATGCCATGTGCAACACCGCAGTGTGTGTGTGTGTGTGTGTGTGTGTGTATTTTAGAAGATATGCTATTCAATCAACTCCATCTGCTCAAGACAAAGCAAGAGGCTTAAGTGTGTTTGAGAAAGTTAATAGAATTCATTTGACCCTTTTCCTATCCACCCTTCCATTTTTTTCCTCCTCTAATGGCTAATGGAAAGAAATGCATTTCAGACTTATTTGCTGTCAATATCGAGAGACAGAGAGAGAGAGAGATAACTCCATGCAGTCCCCTTACGTCAATCCAAGGGATTACCCCCCCCCACACACACTAACCCACCCCACCAGATCTGATCTCCCAGCACCAGCCTTCCCATCCCTCACACCAGCTGGGCCACACGGCATCACACACACACACACACACACACACACACACACACACACACACACACACACACACACACACACACACACACACACACACACACACACACACACACACACACACACACACACACACACACACACACACACACACACACACACACGGCATCTCTCACTCCTCAGGAGGGGGGACACCGCCTGAACGGCCTGCCCCTGAAGGGCTCTCACAATCAGGGGACGAGAGGCCGCCGAACACAACGCAACAGAACAGTGGAGAGGGAACAGAACCTAATCTTCCAGATGCATGCTGGGACATCACAGCCTGACCCTGGGCCTACAGATGCCAGGCTAATTGTCCCGCTGAGCCGGGCAGGGCTATATCAGCGGTCAACCGTTTCTTTGTTGACAAATACGCGAAAAAGGGTTCTGTGGGCATCCAGACCTCATAAAAAAGAAAGTGAAGGCTGCTGACAAAGATATCAATCTATTTATTTATTTTCTTTCTTTAATGTCGATGTTACACACCCACTATTGGTTAGGGCTTTGCACACTTTGTTTCTCCGTCTCAGGCCTTTTCCCTATTTGTTTACATGTTCTGACCCTGTGAAATAATAAAAATAAGCCATTAACATCCTCTCGTACACCCATTTATCACTCAACAGCATCCGCCCATCCATCATTTCCTGTCACACACGAAATGTATCTATTTAACTCTAATAATAACACTTTAATGACTCTTTCTCTCCGACGGTCCTGCATTCATCCCTCAACAGGGCAAAAACAAACGGGTGATAAACTAAACGTTCTTGTGTGTGATATCGTTCCAGCGCTAAAAATGTCGAGCCACGCCGCCAGTATCTTGGGCACGTCTCCAGACAAAGAGTAAGGGTCTGGGTGCTTGGCTCAAGATAGACTCGAGTACTACAGACACAAAGGCTTCACGCAGATGACGTGACGTGACAAGATGGAGACAACGAAGGAGGCTAGGAGAATACAGTACATGACACAAACCCAGACTCAAATCAATATTTCATCAAGTGCTGTTTCTAGAACAAAATGGTCGGCAACCTTACACGAACACATATTATCTGCACAGGGGCGTACACTGCAGACATTGTGTACCAAGCATTGTACTATATATATATTTTTCTTTCACAGAGAGACCGAGGTCTCAACAATTGGTTGTAATTCTGTTGTATGTTGTGTTGTCTTCTAGGAAGTGCATGTGCCCGAGAATGAACGTGTTCGTAACTTGGCACGTGTGTGTGTTTGTGTGGTGTGTGTGTGTGTGTGTGTGTGTGTGTGTGTGTGTGTGTGTGTGTGTGTGTGTGTGTGTGTGTGTGTGTGTGTGTGTGTGTGTGTGTGTGTGTGTGTGTGTGTGTAAAACTTTGAGTGAAAGTATGTCTGTGTGTGTTTCAGGTTGTTTGTGTATTTCAGTGTGTGAGAGTGTGTGTGTGTGTGTCTGTGTGTGTGTGTGTGTGTGTGTGTGTGTGTGTGTGTGTGTGTGTGATTGTTTTGATGGCAGTGGAGACGGAGGCCCGCGATGCAGTGTTGGGAAAGCGGATGTGTCTGCGGGGCCAGGAAGCCCTACCCTCTGTTTCCCATGCTGAAAAGCAGCGGGGCCAGAGATTACTACTCGGCCTGGACACACACACACACACACACACACACACAAGGCAACGCAATGCAACACAACACATCACAACACAACAAGACAAAAACACACACACACAAACACACACACACACACACACACACACACACACACACACACACACACACACACACACACACACACACACACACACACACACACACACACACACACACACACACACACACACACACACACACACACACACACACGGCAACGCAACGCAACACAACACAACACAACACAACACACACACACACACACACACACACACACACACACTGTGATGCAACACAACAAAGCATAACGCAACACAACCAGACACACACACACACACACACACTTGTACAACTTGTGTGGCCCATGCGCACACGGATATGTCAAAGACAAACGAACGGCAAATATATTCCCACGTTAGCTAATAACTCACATCTCACTGCTCTGCGCTCTGCACAGCACGTAGCATGCAGGCTGCAGGAACAATACAGTGTGTGTGTGTGTGTGTATGTAGGTGTGTGTGTGTGTGTGTGCGCGCGCGCACCGGGGCCTGGGAGAGAGCCATATCATGAGGGCCGCTGGTGAGAGCCAGTGCAGTCTAGGCGCCTGATTAAGGAGACCTCTGTTCCATTTTAAGGAGCTCTATCTAGACAAGATTGTCTCTCACACTTCTGGCGTACCCCTCCCCTCCCCCTTTCCCCACCTCCCTCCTCCCTCCTTCTCCTCACCACCACTCTCCTGCTGCTTCCCAGGCTCGCACTCGTTCTCTCAGGAAGAGGAAGTCTCTCCCTCTCTCTCTCTCTCTCTCTCTCTCAAACAGAACTGTCCTATATCAGGTAACATGGAATTAGGCTGACCCAGGGTTGGTGAATCCTTGTGGTCAATAATTTGGCTACTTTCAAAGCTGCGGCATCGATGAACAGTTTTAAATTCACCTGCTGAGCTTCCTGTACAGAAGAGTTTTGAGACATTTTTTGTGGATGGGGAATGACTGGCTCCTGTTCTCTATTCGAGTCCTCTATTTGCCACTGGTTGACAGGGGGAGGCTGCAGGTGTTATCCATCTCACAGGCGGCGTAAGACGTTGGGCAATTCGACTTCAGTCTGCCCAGAAGTCGTTAATACTACGTAGCCCAGATCTGCCTTGGGTGGACTTCGGTCACCTGCATTGCTGGGGGGCCCAAGACCGAGCTGCTTTTACGACAGGCAGCTGTTCCTAGTGTCACCAACCGACTCGTGTGCATCAGACGTGGCCTCACACAGACAGCTTGTCCAGCTCGGTCCTGCAGACCTGGCGCCGCGTCAGGGTCTCTCAATCAGAACACCACGGCCTTGACGAGCCTTTTGTTTTCTAATCCTTAAGGGAGAGCGCTGCATCTGACGACACCGTGTCCCTATTTACTACACGCGACAATAACAAAACTTGAGTCACCTGCTTGGCCTGACTGAAAGACGCTGGGACTTTGTACGTGATCTTGTATCCTCTCTGAAAGGATGGTAGGAGACACACTAAGAACCCCTAGAAGCAAGTTTTCCTGGTTACCTTTTGAGCTTCTGTAACTTCATTTGGCGGTACAGTGGATGTCCCTTTTCCAGACATACATTTTACTACCCCTAACAACCCTCCATATGATACTATAGAGCAGGGCTCTTCAATTAGCGGCCCGCGGGCCGGATCCGGCCCCCGAGATACTTTGTAGTGGCCCTTGAAATGTTGGCTGATGTTATGAGCAAATCTTTATATTCGGTAGAGACGTAAATAGCTGGTGGAAAACACGATAATGGAGGTACAGCGATAGGCTACACCGCGAGTAGCGCCTATAAATAATGTTCTGTGTGGTGCGTTGCCGTTGTAGGCTACTGTGTTATTATGCAAAGACGTTACTTGTGCCTTGCTTCGTTTTTACGCAGCGTCACCAACATGTTGACGTGCGCCAAATCCAAGTTGTTTTCCTCAAAGCATGAAGCATATTTGGTGCATGAAATTTCACCGGTAGTGTGCCTCTCCAGTCCAAGCAGCCTCGCGAAAACATTCGCCACTCGTAATGTAGCTATTGGAGCAAATAGTCGGTTTAAAAGTTCTGTTGCATGCTCTCACTCGCTCTGAAGTCCTGCAGCCACTGCACCTCAGCCAATTGCACGTAACGTTTAGAACGAGTTGAACATAAGTTCCATCTTAGCTTAGTTTCAACGTAAATTGCCACTACGTTGGAGTATAAGCTACTAACATTTTGACGGGTTGCACCACGCAAATAGTTTCAGTGTGAAACTAATACACATCCATCGCCTTGATGTCAAGTCCACTGTAAGTAACATTGATTTGCGAACGCGTTCATCCGATATAAATGGTGGGAACGTTAAATGTACGTTGAGAAGAGTTACATTATGCGACCGATTACGCACGGCACATTTGATTAATTTGAACACTGCTTGAAACCTGTTTGTACCCATTGGAAATTGTATGGACCTAGCAGTTACTGCGCACAGCTCAGATATACAACTCAGCTCAGCTGTTAATGTTATCACAGATTTCATATTAGCCATATTAGCAATGTAGATCCAGTGTCACCTTGCCTACCACTGTGGTAGTCTGGGCCTGTGGCAGAAATATTCCCAAAACACAAACAAAATAACCACCAAAAAACGATATTATGCTTTTACAAAATGCAACATATTAGCAATATAGATCCAGTGTCACATTCCCATTGTTTGCCTACCATTGTAGTCTGGGCCTGTGGCAGAAATATTCCCAAAACACAAATACAACAAAATAACCACCAAAAAAACGATATTATGCTTCTACAAAAGTGCAACATATTAGCAATATAGATCCAGTGTCACCTTCCCAATGTTGGCCTACCACTGTGGTAGTCAGAAATATTCCCAAAACACAAATAACCACCAAAAAACGATATTATGCATTTACAAAATGCAACATTTGAACACCCGTATTGGTGCTGTTGTAGTTTATTGTATCTACATTTGTACGTGATTACTCATATTTCAAGCGGTATTTCTCCGGCCCCTCAGTTGTGATACTTTTCATGAACTGGCCCCTATTACAAACTAATTGAATAGCCCTGCTATAGAGAGACTGCGCTCGTATTAAGGGGAAGGCTCAGTGTGTGAATTGTAACATGCTCAAAGACAGGTGTGATACCAAATGGTACAGAATACACTGATACAGAATCAGTAACCTTCATGGAGAGTGCTGTATAAACACTGTTTAAATTGCTGTATAAATCTTGTAACAATCTGGTGCCTTTCTGTGGCATGTTCTACACAGTTCGATGGCCACAGAGGTCTTTGATGCAAAGGTGAGAGCTAAAATTGTTTTCTTTTCTCCAACTTC
Source organism: Sardina pilchardus (assembly GCF_963854185.1). Taxonomy (NCBI): domain Eukaryota; kingdom Metazoa; phylum Chordata; class Actinopteri; order Clupeiformes; family Clupeidae; genus Sardina; species Sardina pilchardus. Next base: position 20,319,710 of record NC_085005.1, read on the forward strand.
TGGAAGTTGGCTTCCCACACGGGTTCACCTTTTCGGGGTTAAGTGCCCCAAAAGGGGAAAAAAAGAGCTGTGCTCTTTTACAGCGATGTTTTGATTGGTTAAGCAAAGCCCATCACACGGAAGGGTAATAGTCTCAATAGTTGGGTCAAAGTCTCTCTCTGATCTCTGTGTGGTGGATGCCTTAGCCTTAGCTCCGGCCTTAAGGCTCTAAACTGACCCGAAACAGGTATGCTTGACCTCTGCTCACCAGTGTATGTGTGTGTGCGTGTGAGAGATGGGGGGGGGGGGGGGGGGGGGTCACTAGCTCCGACACTGGGCTCCAGCGTGTGCACCGTTCTGCTGCTTGCCACTTCTCTCCCCCAACGGTTTTCACGGGCCGTTAGGCCTAGCGCTCTCTTCCGGAGCTTTCCGGTTCAGCTGAGGGATGATGGGGCTGCCGGGGATATGGCAGGGGCCGAGAGAGAGAGGAGAGAGAGAGAGAGAGAGAGAGAGAGAAGAACAGACAGAGAAAAGGAGAGAGAGAGAGAAAAGGAAAGAGAGAGAAGAACAGACAGAGAAAAGGAGAGAGAGAGAGAGAAAAGGAAAGAGAGAGAATGGGAGAGAGAGAGAGAGATAGAGAGAGGTAGAAGAACAGACAGAGAAAAGAAGAGAGAGAGAGAAAAGGAAAGAGAGAGAGATTTTGCTGATTTCCATTGATTCATGTGATATGTGTCTTGATGTTTTGTATGTTAGTGCGTTCAGTGTTATCTGCAACACTAGCTTTAGCAACATTGTGAAAAACAGTCATGCTAATAAAGCCAATTTGAATTTGAATTTGAATTTGAGAGAGAGAGAGAGAGAGAGAGAGAGAGAGAGAGAGAGAGAGAGAGAGAAAGAGAGAGAGACAGGGTGGAAGGGAGGGAGGGAGGGAGAGGCCACCAGCTCCAGTCCCAGCATTAGCTGGCATGTAAAAACTGAGGGGCCTCGTCTCTGTGTCCTAAAGGACTCCCACCCACCCGGATACTGTACTGTATGCCTGACCTGCTACTGCACGGCAGAACTGCAACTAACCATTATTTTCATTGTTGATTCATCTATAGATTATGATGTTTGATCAATAAAATGTGAGATGATGAAATAAACAATGTTGAATATTAAAGTTTGGTAAGAATCTGTATGCATATCGTCATTTGATTGTGTGTATGTGTGTGTGTGTGTGTGTCTTAAAGACTCTACCTATAGTAAATGACTATTACTGTGATGATGGGTATTGCAAGGCCCCATTAGGCATTCCTGCTTACAGAAGCTCGAATAGATCACTCTTAGCCAAAGATAAACACACACAAACTCAACTACCCCCCCCCCCCCCCCCCCCCCACCCCACACACACACACACACACACACACCAGGGGCCTCTGTCTACGCAAGCAGCTATTGACACCAGTCCTCGGTGTCCCTCCTAAGACCAGTGGCCATAGCACAGGCCAGCAGTAGTGGCACTAATGAGCTCAACAGATGCTACGCTTAATAGCTTTACCTTTCAACTCCTCTAACAACCTACACCCCCCCCCCCCCCCCCAACACACACACACACACACACACACACACCCCTTTCTTCTCCAGAACCATGGTCAGAAGGACACTGTCCCATACACTATCAAAACAGCAGCACACAAACAAACATACTCAGTCAACAAAGAAAACAAACACACACACACACACACACACGTACTGGTCCATGAAAGCAAGAGCAATTTGACATACACATAAACAAACCTGGTCACGTACAGGATGGTCAAGCAATGAAAACATCCACATTTGTCACAAACAAAGGACACTCAGCGCACACACACACTTGAGACTGATCAGGCATGACCCTACTTTCAGAAGCAACACATACACACTAGCACAAGAATCCATCTTTATTTCAGATGTCCTCGGCCATGATCTTCCTGTCTCTGTCTAGCGCGCACACACACACACACACACACACACACACACACACGCGTATACTGCGGCAAAAAAGATTTGCTCTGAATCCCCAAGGGAGCCCCATCAGCAGTAATGCACTGATCCCACAAATGACCACACACTAGATCCATACCATTCTCTTTGTCCTCCTTCTCCCTTTTATTTACTCCCTCTCTCCACCTCTCTCTCTTTCCATCTCACCTTTCTTCTTTTGTTTCTATCCTTCACTCTTTTCTACCATCTTTACTTGAAAAGATGTCATGATTCCTCTCCATTTCTCTCTCTCCCTCTCTCTCTCTCTCTCTCTCTCTCTCTCTCTCTAGCATGTTTCCCATAAGGAGGTCCCTGGCCCTTTTTTCTCACAGAGGCAGGCTTCAGATATGATTCTGGAGAACAAAAGGCCGTTTGAGCGCGCCATATCCTCAGAGGAAGAGCCCCATAACTCTTAGTTTCTAATGATTACCTCTTCCCACCCCACAGCGCTCCTTAACCTTGCAAGGATGGCGGGGGGGGACGGGGACTAAAAACAACCCCAAATTCCCCAAACACTTGAGAATGAAAATAAAAGAGTCGGGTCAATCTGTCTCTTGCTCTCCCTTGCTTGCTCTCGTTCATGGTCCTGTTTATGGATATGTGTGTGTGTGTGTGTGTGTGTGTGTGTGTGTGTATTTTGAGTGTGTGTGAATGAATGTGTGTGTGTGTGTGTGTGGTTTGTGGTTGTGGTCTATGGTGGTGCTTGTCTTGTGGGCCTGCATGTGTGCTTCTGTGTAAGTTCTGTGTATGTGTGTGGTCATGGTGTATAAATCAGTGTGATATCTCTGTGTTTGATGTGTGTGTGTGTGTGTGTGTGTGTGTGTGGTTTATATGAATGAAGCTCTGCTGCAGGGTGAGTTGGCTTCCGGTGTTGGCACTGAGGTGACACATTCCAGCTCCACTGCCACCTGATGCTCCAGCGTCTTTACGCTCCCTCACTGCAGCCAGCCATTGTCGTGACACAGCAACAATGGATTATGCGCAACCAGTGCGTCTCTCTCTCTCTCTCCCTCTCTCTGTGTGTGAACATCAGAGTATGTGGAGGTGGTGTGTGTGTGTGTGTGTGTGTGTGTGTATGGGGGGGGGGGGGGGGCTGTTTACGGGTTACAGTGGAATTTGGAGGTAGGAAGGATGTACTTCACAAGGATAAAAAAAAAGAAGTGGACGATGTGAGGATATAACAATCCCCTCCCCTCCCCTCCCCCTGTTGTTCCCTGAGGCGATGGGAAGAGAGCTCGGCCCCCATCTTGAGCCTGGAGGCAGAGATGCGTTAAGCTGGGAACAGACCTCCTGCTTTTTTCGTCAATTGCACTCGCACTATTAAGGACAAGACAGCGCAGATCAAACCCACAGACGGAGTCTGGTACGACGGGGAGTTCCTTATGAGCACGACACATTAACGACTGAGCGGTCGGCTGTTTAGAGTCGTAATCGCAACAATGGAGACCATAGAACGGACCTGTCGAGGTAACATCAAACGTGGTTGCTTGAATCGGCATTGCGTCAACACTGAAAAAGAATCGCAAAAAGATTCAAGCATGTCATCCAAAACACGCATAACGATTCCTGCTACAACTGAACGCCGCGACTATCGTTGACGTTCTTGGATTTTTCATGATTGTCGTAGCCTGTTCCCAGCATGGGGGCGGGGGTCACAGTGCTGTAGCTCACTGAGGAAACATCTCCAATGATCTTGAGCACTTGTGTCCTTCTCTCGACTGGCCTCAACACACTTCGCCGGGAAAGTTTTTCTTCACCTCTTCTGTTTTCTCCCTCTCCCTCTCTCCATCTCTACCTCCTTTTATTCCTCCTCTTATGAGGAGCTTACACAAGAGCCTGCAAGTAAAGACTACTTGCCATGCATGGCCGGTAAAGACAGCCATGCTTCCCATGCTTTTCCAATAGGCACAGATGTATAACTGAAGTGTCCTTCTTCAAAACGCCTCCACAGTATCCGTTTACATACCTCTTCATGTTAAGACACAAAATTAATCTAGTTTTTCAACTCTTCTGGATTTTTCCCCCCTTTTCACAATTTCGGATTGTGTTTGATGTTTGTGTGGGTGTTCACCTCCACATTTTTCGACAGTAAAACACAACCCACTTGGATTGAATGGAATCCAGCCCCCCCCCCCCTTGCATTTAGAGGTCCCGTTTTGGTGTTTTGTTGATGTTTTGGGGTCATTTTAATGTTTCAGGACGGCCTCTTGAGCCTTAGGAGCGACCAGAGATAAAGGAGACAAAGACAAGAGGGAGTTAGGCTTTGAGGTGCTTGACCTTTGACCTCCCCGCACTGACCCACAAGAGGAGGCCGAGTGGCAGCGTCCTGAATGGGTGTAAACTAAAGGACACCCTTCTGCCAGTGGTGGGGGTGATTGGAGAGGAGTGATGTGTGTGTGCTGGGGGGAGTCATTCTAATGGTTCCCATCACACACACACACACACACACACACACACACACACACAGCATCTGGGCTTGCGACTGACAAATCACAATTCACTTTTCTAGCTCAGAAATCAATATGGCATCAATTCCAAATATGATTGCGTCCCAAAAGAAAACAAACAAACAAAAACAAACCGCTGTTTTGTCAATCACAGCTCATGGCATACATACCTATCATGGGTGCGCATGAAGTCCCAGTACTTCTTTGTTCCATTCTGTGGACAAAAGAGAACACAGAAGCTGGAGGTGAGCCCCATATGTGCCAACAACATCACATTGCATTCAGATACTGCTTTTCAAGATAGATAGATAGATAGATAGATAGAGTCTTTATTGTCCTATAAGGATATTCTTTTTCACACGTCATTTACATTCCACAAAACGACAGATGTTACTGATGTTAACGTCACAGCCTCATACATATAGCATAGCACATATAACGTATAACATAACACACACCAGGTGGACAGTGCAGACAACATAAACACAAAAGAGTAGAGGGGGATGGATGATTGGACCAAACTCCTGTGACAGACACCCAAAGCAACCAACGTCATCACTGTATTATTCAGTAAAAATACCCTGGGAGTTCTATGACATTTTTAGAGCAAAGAGGAAGCATTTCTGACCTTCAAATTTGGCATCTCAAAGCAACACGGATCAAGTCAGAACACACCAAGAAGGTTATCTGCCGCCAGTATGACTCCAACAGAAATCTATGTTGCCAGATAATTATTAATAATAATAAAAGAAAACATCCCAATGACTTAGTCTTCAGCAGCTTAAACTTGTGTTGCACCTCACCAGTTTGCATGATCAGGGCCTCCTTGCTCAACACATTTGACTAAAATGCACAAGTATGCCGACCATAACCATTTAACCCATGCTAATCTTAGACACAATGGTAAAACACAACAAAACTTTTGCAAATACTCTGTTTGTTCAGATGGGCCCTCAGTTATATCTGAAAAACGAAAGCGAAAACGAAAAAGCAGAAAAAATGATCCTCGTCTTTACCCCCGAGCAGCAAGCACAATACCACACACAAACACTTGCCCTAACTAAGAGGTGCATCAAACCAATTCACATCAAGCATGTCTAGTGTAAACACTACCAAAAGTCATCATTGCAAATTTAGATCCACCTCAAAACTAACAGACACTTAAGACTTACTCTAATGATAAACTAGGTGTCTGGCACTTAGGCAACAGACACAGATGGCCGTGTCGGTCGTCACCCTTCCCCATGAAAACATCTTCAAATCTCGCCGGCTGGCATTCGAAAAATGCGCCTTATCCTCACGCTCCGTCGAGCCTGGCGTCACCTGAACAGGCCCGGGCCGCTAGCTGGGATCGAGTTAATGAGAAACCGGGACCCGGGCTAATGGCAAACGCGCATGATTAACTGGGAGGCGCGAGCTCTAAAACGAGCGCGGGTGGAAGTGTCCGCGCATAACGGAGGGGCCATATCGCTCTCTCTCGCGCCGCGGCAGCGGTGGTGGTGGGTGGCAGGTCAAGCGTGGCCGGCACGAGGCCAGCAGGGTCATGTTTGCTGTAGGCCATGCCGCCACCTGGGCTAATGGCCCGGATCGTTTTGGCTCGAAAGTGAGGCCGTTTTGGAGGGAGGGAGGGATAGGGAGGGAGAGGGGAGGGGATTTTGGAGGGAACGAGGGAAGGCCAAATAGGAGTTCCTTTCTTAAGTTGAGTGCTCAGGGTGCAAGCTAAATTTCCTTCTGATGGTATGTGCCAAGTGATCAGCAAAAAGCCTGCATCGCTCCACAAGGTGCACTGTGTACTATCCAGCAAATACACAGATTTGGTCAAATACGGTCATATTGTTATGATAGAGTTTTTTTTTCAGATCAGGACAATAGTTTGCATGCATAATATGAACAAAAAAAACATTGCCTTGTCAACACTGTGTCTCTCTGTGTGTGAGTGTGTGTGTGTGTGTGTGTGTGTGCGCGCGTGCGTGTGTGTGTGAACATGAGAAAGAGGCTTGTGCTGTATTAAAATGTTTCTTAGCTTAAACATCACCATGCTTCCCCAGACTGTGTAATACTGTGTTAAAACCGAATGGCCTGGATCCAGGCAACCAGTGCAGAATACAGCATGCATTAGCCCTACAGGAAGTTTGAAACAGTCTGGTATGAGCGAAGGTGATAAAAAACATCACCTTCTGGGGCGCATACGGGGGCAGAGAATCTGCCCATATCACCACTTCAAAGTCGTCGGAGCATATTTGTGTAGGTGTTAAAAAAAAAAAATCCTCATTCTCTGCTAAGGGGGATCAGTGAAATGTGGATAACAAGTCGCCATGCCTTAACAAGCATGTACTTGAGAGCATAGTTGTGGAGGTGGTGGTGCACATGTTTATTCATAAGGGCTCCTCCACTGTCAGGGAAGACGGTCTGCATGGATGGAAGACCATCGCAGGGTCCACAAAATCTCAACTACTACAGTACAGTGATGGGGCTGTAGAAATGCAGGCACACACACACACACACACACACACACACACACACACACACACACACACACACACACACACACACACACACACACACACACACACACACTAGGGATGCAACGGTTTTCAATAATTTATTGAACCGTTCGGTTTGGCCTGTTCGGTTCAATAGACTCACCTAAACCGCAATATTTCGGTATACGCGACATTAAACTTTTTATTTAATACAAGGTTATTGCGCGCGCGTAGCCTGGGAGCGATAGAGAGGAGTGCTTAGGACCCGGGGGATGCGTTTTCTCTGACTGTTCAGCTTGCCTCTCGTCAACCTTGCAACAACCAATCAGAATTTTACTGAATTTCCCAAGAGCCAATAAGCGCGTTGAAATGCAAATGAAGGAGTCATGTGAGAAGAAACAAACTTTACCGGCGGCTGCATGATCATGGCGACATTTGAAGTAGCCCACGAACAAGGCAAAAAGACCGTCAGTAAACAAAGCACAGTGTGCATTGCAAGCACTGCTTCACAACGATCACCTAATAAAGGTAACACATCCAACATGTCGGCCCACTTGCGCCTTCATCACCCGGCTGTAACCTTAAGTGGAGCAGCACGGAGAGTTAGTTTGCCACCGAAAACCCAACCATCCATTGCTGCAGCCTTTCGACAACAATATTCCTATAATTCCCAAAGACATAACGAATACGACGGCGTATTAGGGCCACGTATATATACTTTGTAAAGACGCAAATTTGCCACTTTAAAAGGTCGAAAATTTGCCACATTATAAAGTCTGTGTGTAACAGTGTAACCGGTGGTTTCTGCCCTGCGTTGATTGCTCGCTAGAGGAGCCTAAGAAAGCGTGACGCCGACACAGCTGAGTGTATTCTCTTTTTGATAGTTTACTGGAAAATATTGTAGGGATGGGAGGTTATAGGAGATGGGGAGGCTGACATGTCATTCCAAACTCGGGTCATTTATTTCCCTGACGTTGTACATGCTAGGCTACGGGCAGCGGGAGGTGTCCACTCGAAAAACAATAAACTCACTGCTAAATCAGTCAATCGCTCGTCCACTCGTCAATCACACAACTCTCTCACACACACACGCACACACACACACACACACACGACAGGAGACACAGGGGAAACAGACACTTTGTGAAGTGGCAAATTTGCCACTTTCTTCTCGGAATATTGCCCCCCCCCTGACATCAGGTTGCAATAATGTTCATTTCATTGTTCTAATATTTTTAATGCTGCACTGCACTTTTGTCTATGTTTACATTTTTTACGTTCATAAAAGAGGACAGGGCAGGCACTCCCAAATCAAATATCCATTTAAAACTACACATAATACTACCTCACCAATTATTTTGAGAAGATTTTCAGAATTGTTCACTACTTTTTTGAGGGTGTATAACAGTTAAGTATTTTCTTTAAATGTGTGAAGAACAGTGAGTTTATTAAATAAATAACTACACATTACTTTATGCTGCACTGCACTATGGATAACATTGCCTGTTTATGACAGAAGGCAATGATGGTGTTCTTTTCTTTTAATACATTTTTGTGATTCTGCTTCATCTGTGTCAGGCTATGCATTTAATATTTTCTCTGCAAGTGTAAGTAGAAGCACATTGTTGATTTGAAATAGAAAAGGCAAATATAGCCTCCTGTATGCTAGAGCCAAGATAATATTGATATATTGAAACCGAACCGTTACCGTGGCCCAAAAACCGTGATACAAACCGAACCGTGGCAAAACTGTACCGTTGCATCCCTAACACACACACACACACACACACACAAACACAAACACAAACACAAACACACACACAAACACACACACACACAGTAGAAGTCTAAGCAAGGTGTGTAGTATGTGTGTGTGTGTGTGTGTGTATGGGATTGTTGTTGGTACACAAGTCGGCCACTCTGAGTCCCAAGCCTCAGATATGTTTTTCGCAGAGACCCTGACGGAATCAGATTAGGGGAGAGACGAGATAATCTGAAACAGCCAGCGCAGGCAAATTGTGCGTTCATTCCCAGAACCACCCAGGGAGAGGCTGACGAAAACGTGCAGTGAGGTGCCCCGCGCGGTCACCGTCAGAGGAGCTATTGGGGATATTGAGAAGCCTGAACGTGATGGCAGATCCCCTAAGAGAGGAGAGGACCGGAGAGAAACGAAGATCAATTCTTTCGTGAATTAAAAGCAGTCTCTCTTGAGTAATTTTGTATCGATCGGTCTCCGAAAACACCATTATCAGACCTTCACATGGCCTTTATCAGTAATCAATCGTTTTATTAAGGAAAATGCAATCATAAACGTTTCAGAGAATTGCCATGCAAGGAGAAAGGTGAAAAGAGCAAGCAATCGATCGGATTTCTGGGATGTATTGCTGAACCAATCACACGAATGAAAACATGAGCCTCTGTGTGAACCTTAAAAATGTTGTGATATTTTACCATTCATGGTGCTGTATTATTGCTGTGAGACTACAACACAAATTTTCATCTTTGAATTGTTACTATGCAAAATGCACACTGACCAAGTCACTACAATAATAAATAGCTTTCTTTACTACCGTAAAGTTTCAAATTTGGTGTGTTCCTAAGGGATTAAGTTGAAGAATTAAAAAAAAGAGGGGGATTTTATGGAAGTCTTGTCCTCCTTCCTCAGTACAAAAGAGACCCGTCTGGACAAGCACAGGCTTCTTTGGAGTGTCCAAATCGAAAGCACTTTCCCTTCCATCTTGGTCCATCTTAGGAAGTTTGGAGAAGTAACCGGAGAAGAAAAGCTCCACTCGTGTGCTTTGCTCCGCTTGGGCGACGCTTAAGGACACATGAGCGTGGATCAAAGACCCCGGGCTCGACAGACACCGCTTTTCAGGGAAATGACGGATTCCCCCACACCTCAGTGAAATAGTTCCAGCTAACTTAGCGGCAGAAAAAGAAGTGGCCATCAATGACTCGACTATAGAAGAGAAACAAATAAAGGCAAAGCTGGATGCTGACAGGCAAGAATACGGCGTGACAAAGCACATAAACGCCCCGAGGCTTTCAACCTCCGAAGCCAACTCGGGCTTCAGTGAAACGACTCCTCTCTGCCTTGCCTTCATCTCAGACACAGGATCCTTCACCATCACTCTTTCACCTCACTCCCCGCTGAAGGGAGCTATGACTCACCCTGGGCGTGGAGTCACACCTATGCACGGAGTGAAGCTCAGCCATTAAAAGAGCTGAGAGAGCTTCTACGTCCATGCTGTCGTCGCTGCTCTTATTTCCCCTTTGTAAGACTTCTAAGCGGTATGTCAAGTGCACGTTGTGCAGTGACAATCCTGGGTAAGCTATCTCACAGAAACTGGCCAACTAAAAAAGATCTTTGGCTTTGTTTTTCGCAGTAAATTAAGCTATATAGGGCTCTTCGATTAGGACATACACCTTCCTTGGGTTTGATCATCCAGGTTTGTCACTAAACCTTCTAGAAGTACACCCCTGCTTGCCCCCAGATGGTTAAAGAGACCCCCCCTCAACCGCCCCCGGGTCCCGTCCCCCCTGTCCCATTATCAGGGCTACTCAGTGGGTCAGTAGAGTAGTAAAAAAAAGAAAAAAAGCCCTGAGGGGACTCTGATACATGGATTACAATACAGATTACAGGGCACACAGAGCACAAGACCTTCAAACACAAGACCTTCGAAACTAATGTGGTCCCCTGGCCCCCTCAGCGTGGTATAAAGGCCTGGGATAGTGAATGAGGATGGGGGGGGTGTGTGTTTGGTGTGTGTATGTGTGTGTGTGTGTGTGTGTGTGTGGGGGGGTCATTGGAGAGGGAGTGCTGGGGAGTCCCATGGTCTTTCGGGGGTGCTTTAAGTCTAATTACCGGTGTCCCCGGAGTTTATAACGCAGTGACCCCGGCAGCTGCTGAGAATTCAATTTGCCGTTGTTGCTTGGCCGTTGACAATTGAGGCCGGACCACTTAATTCCCACCATGTGCTCCTGGACTTGCTGGGATTTAGATCGTTGGCCACTGCGCCTTTCCCACTAGGCAATGATTTTATTCATCTCTTTTCATGGGGACTGTGCGCGTGTGTGTGTGTGTGTGTGTGTGTGTGTGTGTGTGTGAGAAAGAGAGAAAGAGAGAGAGAGAGAGAGAGTGTGTGAGATTGCATGCGTGTGAGAAAGCATGAGAGTGAGACAGAGAGAAAGAGAAAGAGAAAGAGATATAGAGAGAGGGAAAGAGAGAGAGAGAAAGAGAGAGAGAGAGAGAAAGATAGAGACATGCCATATGCATGGATATACCTGTGTACAGGGAAACACTGGAGGTTGCCATGACAATACAAAAGAGAGCTTGCAAATGTCTCGCTGCATGAAAGAAAACATCAATCAATCAACACTGAAGAAAAACCAAAACATACACCAGTACAACACGTTAAGTAGGGACACTTAAATGTGTTATTGTGCTAACAGTCAGTAACAAATCACTCAGAAAAGGTCAGTAAGAAAGAGCTCAGCTACAAAGTACATTTATGTTAGACACAAAGACCACTTACAAGAAACACTTTGCTTTAGTATCCAAATGTGCCCGTAAAAAAAGAAGCGCATTTCTGTTAGGCCTACCTTTCAGACAATCAACAGACCATCATCAGGCTTTGTAGCAGTTAACAAAACAAGGCTAATTAAGGAGAGACCTCTAAACCATTAGAGTCTAAGCTATGATGGATGTGTTTGAGTGAGAGACACTGACTGACTTAAGGAGAAAGCCTAAGAAGAGATGCAAGCTAGGCCTTTCAGTGCTCTGATCTGGTATCCCACTGTGCAGGACAGGGGGCGAGAGGGCAAGGGAGAGAGGAGAGAGGAAAGAGAGAGAGAGAGAGAGAGGGGGATGAAGGGAGGGAGAGAAAATTAAAGAGAGAACAGAAGGAGTTCAACCTCTTTGTCTCCATCTGCTGTCTTTTCAAACTACCACCCCCTACCAGGATAACAATCCCCCCCCCACCCCACCCCAACACACACACATCAACAGAGAGAGAGAGAGAGAGAGAGAGAGAGAGAGAGAGAGAGAGAGAGAGAGAGAGAGAAAGAAAAAACACACACTTCTCCTACCATCAACTTTATAGGTGCTATGGGGCCACCTACCTTCCCAAAGTTACCCCCAATCACACACTTCCCCCCCCCCCCATCCTCCCTCTACCTGCCCTTCTCAACCCTCCAATCCCACCTCACACACACACACACACACACACACACCCACACACTCTTCTTAACCTCTACTTCACAGGAGTAGGGTGGTCTACCTTCCAAAAGTTACCCCCCCCCCCCCCGTCACAACCCACCCATCTCTTCTGCCCTCCATCTACTGCCCCCTTCTAGTGGGGAACTAATGTGATCTGCAGGCGTTGCCCCTGGGGCTGGGGCAACAGAACACTGCTGCTGCCCCATGGAGCTACTGCTGGGAGAGTCACCACCGTCCGCTGGGCCCCCACGTGGTCCCCCAGTCAGGTCCCCTGAGCCTGCGACCCGGGCCGGGCCCCTTACACAGCTGGCTACACTGATGGATGGCCCAGCTCAGACTTGTCAATTTCCCCATGTCTCCAGGGCGGCATCGCGTATCCAAGAAAAGAGGCAGAGGAGGTGGGGGGGTCTCTGCCAACCGCTGCCAATAACAAAGCTGTTCTATTTTTGGAAGGCAAACTTTGTGAGTCTTTTGTTTCAGTTTTGTCCCCGTCCCCCCCCCGCCCCCTTTCTTTCTAGGTGCAACGCGACACCCGAACAGCGAAACTGCGATTCAGAAATGACGATTCTGTTCCTTAGTGAAGTGAAGGACGGCACACTGTACATTTAGGCTAGTAATTTATGACTGAAAGAGTGATTTACGAGTGCTTTTCAGGGCACCCCCCCGCCACCTCTCACAAATACACACACATTACATTGTTTCCCTTGAACAATCCACAATCTAGCAGGGAAATGATACACAGGAACAAAAATACAATGGCCCTCAATGGCCACCAAGCTAAACTGTGCCTTTCCCAACCCGCCACCCAACGTGGATAAAGTCGTGGCACCACTCTATAGTGGGAAAGCCATTCTTTGGGTCCCCTGTCGCCAATGCTGCAGACCAAAGTCCCCACTTGTGTAAGAGGGAGCAAAGGAAAAGAAAGGGTCGCTTTATCTCATCCTCTGCATCTTTGCCAGTGCGAGGATAACAGTAAGGTGTATCACACACACACACACACACTTTTTTAAAAACACCCTATGCCCAGGTCTGTGAGAGTTTTCCATGTGTTCTGAATTGGAAAATCTGTTCTCTCCACAAAGCTTGTGCTCAAGTTTACTTTCTCTCTGAAAACTCAATACGATGGATCTTTGTTAGGCTTAAATTACTGACAAACACACATTCATTTAGCAGACTGTGTAGTGCTACTGTCCAAAGTGACTTCCAGCACAGATATGTGCATTCTTGTCAGTCTCCTGTGTGTTCTCCCTAGAATGTGGGACCCCATGATCTTTTCTTTTAAGTATATTTTTTACGCTTTTTGCCTTTATTATGATAGGACAGTAAAAGAGGCTGACAGGAAGCGAGCGACAGAGAAGGGGGGGGGGGGGGGGGTCGAGAAATGACCCAGGGTTGAATGCGGGTCCCTGTGGGCACTTGGACCCGAAAAGTGTTATGGGTGCTGAAGCCCGTTGCGCCACAGCGCCCCCAACCCAATGATCTTAATGTTAGCGTTAGCACCTATCGCTAGACCCAACAGCATGCAAGCCACCCACCCACAGAGGAAGAAAAAGGACCTTTACTCTGTGCAACCCACGAGTCACTCCACTGCACTCGCTCACAAGGACACATTTAGAAGGTCTCCAATGTCAGTTGTCAGAGGGCAGACAGCCCAACACCAGGAAAGGTCAAAGGGTAAGACTGACCACACTTACTACCTGTCCATCAGGCAGCCCTGACCAATCGCATGATGCTCGTTCAGACAGCACTCATCTATAATGCAGTGAGTGCTCACTCACTTCACAGATGTGAAGTGGACAGAGGACGGACAGGCCGGCCGAGTTGAGATGGACCTTTATCATTTAACCCACATTTGCATTCAGTCATTTGATGATGGATGCTTTTATCTACAGTGACTTGTGAGAAGTTGTCACAAGTGAGTTGATTGGCAGAGTGACATGGTCGATCGCTGGAGGGGAGAGAGCAGAGAAAAATGCACTTCAGTTTTGAACTTTTGAGCAGGAGCAGTCTAGGGCTGTGTATCAAACCGCCTACTTGCACACTTCAAATACTTAGTAACTTAAGTATACAGTTACCTCCATAAGTATTCCATAAGTATGGTTTGATTGGCATTGAGCTCAATGAGAATGAAACCAACTAATAGGCTAACTGAAATAAAACCATGCCAATCTCTATGGTGAAGGGTTTGTGATCATGTGGGGCTATTTGAATTCCAAAGGCCAAGGGAACTTTATCAGGGTGCATAGTGTCCTGGATCAATGAAATAACTGGCATTTAAAAATAATCTGCCTGACTGAATCTGAATTTTAACACAAAAGGTTAACATAGGGGTTCTAATACTTATGACCCCTGTAAGGGATCATAAGTATTTATAGTATTTAGAAAGATATTTATCTATTTACGATACATTATTCATTCACAAAGAAAATTGATGTCCTTTTTTAAAAAAAAATTAAGGCATTAAGATCAATTTCAAGAGATCAAGATAATTTTACATTCCTCTTTATTAAGTCAACTCTCAGTGCACACTGGCAGTGTACTGATGGAAGCATGTGGTTTGAGACAGGCCTAGGACTAGGTTTAGAGTAGGATCAGAAGGTTGGTTCTGATCATAAAGATTTCCCTTTTTTTTTTTTATTCGTTTCTAATTTGGTTTCCAGCTACAGTGGGTGATGCTGCTGTGCTGGTCATGTCAAACCATCAGGAGTCATCTTATCAAAAGGTCTCTCAGCGCAGCTGTCCTGGTCACTCCTCTTGTCTAGAGGCAGAGTGGAGATAGCTATTCATGGGGTGGCTCACACTGGCCTACACACCTTTGTTGTTCCTCATTAAGGACCTAATGCATTCATCGCCCCCCACCCCACCCCACCCCACAACACACACACACACACACACATCTGTCTTGACCAAATCCCATTTCCTGTGGCTATTCAGCATGCCCAGCGACCTGAGGCTGGGGGGGGGTGATGGGGGGGGGTGCGAGGGCCGCCACACGTTTCCCATGGCCTCCTCACCCCTCGGCTCTCCTCCGCCATTGTCGACTCATCTGTGCTTCACCGCCCCGGTGCGCGCCAGTTGTCCGCCCTCCAAAACCCCAACCAACCAACCAACCAACCGACCCCGACCCCTGTTTTAATCCACTACCCCCTCCCCCCCCCCAGAAAAGAAACAAAACAAAACAAAACAAAAAAACAAACAAAAAAAAAACCCTCAAACTCATCCCTCCTCTCTCCACTTGCCACTTCACCTCCCCCGTTGACCACCCCAAAAGCCCTGCCTAACACATCTCACCCTTTGAATTGTCCAGCCCGACCGGCCCTCCCCCCCCCAACCACCCCAGCTCAAATCCCACCTCCACCACTTCTTTGGGTGACAAAAATGTAAGTTTGCTAAAAACACATTTGCTAAAGACACCTCTCCATGTTAACACACTATCAAACTGTGTTCGGCCATGTTGCCGATCGGCTGCATAGTCAGCAATGTTCGCCAGGCACCGAGTTGTGTAATTTGAGCATCATTGCAAATGCAACAATTGAAGCCGTATAGTCTGCACTAGTGGTCGAGCTACTAAGAGCAGTAGCCGCTCGGGCAGCTGGAGTTCTCTCCCCTTCCCTCTGCCTCTCCAAGGCCCTGTTGCTTCAGCTGCTCCGTGGCTCATGGGACTCCAGCCGCTTGGAGCGCTGCTCGGCACGAGAGTCGGAATGGGAGGCAGGAACAGGGTGGAATCTCATTATCAGGAGAAGGGGCTAATTAAATGGGGCCTAATCCACAGAGATGGTGGTGAGGTGTGTGAATGTGTGGGTGGGTGGGTGTGTGGGATATGGGGGTGTGCGTGTGCGTGTGGGGTTGTGGTTGTAGTGTATGTGTGTGTGTGTGAGTGAGAGAGAGAAAGAGAGAGAGAGAGAGAGAGACAGAGAGAGAGAGAAAGAGAGAGAGAGATAGAGTGTGTATTTGTATGGGCATCTGGCTAGTGTGCGTCTATGATCTTTAGTGTGCGTACATAAAAAATATCTGTGTACAAATTGTTGCTTATCAACAAGGAATAAATAAAACACAGCAGGAGGCTGAGGCCTAAATTATACAACACATGAAAATTACAAGTTTGCTGAGGATGTAAAACGGCCGCTTAGAAATGGGCTCAAACATCTTAAAACGCTCAAGTTGAATCTGGGGCATCTTTCAGACAGCAGCTACCATCAAGAATGAGAACCAAATGGGGGGCGGGGAAATCTTTTAACAAGAAACACACAACCGCTTCAGTTTCCTTTCCAGAACACATGGAAGCTACCTGAGAAATGTTCTAAGAATGCTAACGTTGCCTTCCGTGATTCTAAACCAATTTTGTCACATTCACATGACTACTCATCACAGTCCTCTGCTCTAGCTGTCTTCTGTGGGTGCACAAAAATGGTGCTGGCATACAGTAGTTCCACCTCTGTAAGAGAAATAAGCCTTTTGGCTGGGACTGAGCCATAAAGCCATTCCATCATCAACACATGTTGCTTCAGGGGCACAAATAAACAAAATACTCCACCTTTCCTCAGAATTGTGGACTTGACCACAAGGCCAAGCTACATGCACCGACAGGATCATAGAAGTAGGATAGCACAGTCTAGCACAAACTAGGATCCTATTTACCTCAAACAGCATCACTGACGCCCAAACACACACCACCTGGAAACAAAAGCATCTGCTTTGGCAGTGCTTCCCACTGCGACGGAATGTAAAAACCCTTCTGCCCATCTCGCTTTCTCTCTCTCCGTGGATGCTTGGCACAGGTGCCAACACAGCAGATTGCCAGCTAGCAAGAAGTGAGGATAACACAGACAGGTCATAGAAGGACAGAGAGAGGCTGTGTGTCCAGATAGGGCATTACACAGGGCCCACACTCTGTGTGTGTGTGTGTACGTGTGTGTGTGTGTGTGTGTACAGAGGGGGGCACAGGTGGCGAAGGAGCGGGGTGGGCAGCCGAACGAAGCCTCTCTCTCCTGGAGACTCCAGCAGGGACGAGTGGGTGGCTGAGTGACTCAGTGATGCGGATGCTACATGCCGCTGCTGCTGCTGCGGCTGCAAAAATCATCCTCCCCTAGAGAATTCAGAGGACCAGCCGCTCTCTCTCTCCATCTCACTAGAGGACACACACACACACACACACACACACACACACACACACACACACACACACACACACACACACACACACACACACACACACAGCGGTAGCAGCAGCAGCCCATGGCACACTCCATAGCTGTGCATGACAAGGACAGCAGCCTCCATTACATATTATGAAACACAAGTTTTTTTTTCTTTTTTCATTAATCTTTAAGGGATTTGTAAGTAGATTTAGGTCCAGATTCTGGGATAATTAAGGGGTTGACCACTAGATGGGCTTCTACATTACTTACTGAAATAAAAATGAAGGGAGGAACAGAGTTCCCACTCTAAGTCAATTGTAAAATTCCATGACTTTTCACAAAAAAAACTGAATTCCCATGATGACTCACTATATTGGAAATGAATAGTACAATGTACTGACCAATGATTTCAGGGCACAGTCGCAGCATTCAAGCAAACAAAAAGGGATTGAATAAACAGAGTTGGGCTACTCAAACAGTAAAGATAATAAGCCGATATACGTCAAATACATAGGAAATATATTTGTATTAATGTATACAGTTTATTTAATTAATACATGTTAAACTAATACAATAAAAGTCCCTGATATTCCATGACTGGCCCAAAATGGTAAAATTCCCTGACTTTCCATGTCAGGAATAGCCTGGAAAAATTCCGTAATATTCCAGAAATTCCATGACCCATGGGAACCCTGGAGGAAGTTTCCAAATTACGGGCACCCTGATACACATGGCCAAATGTCCCCTGATCTTCTTAAACAGGCCAAAGAGAAAAGCGTATTGTGAGGATCGTTAAGAGTGTTGTGTCTCCTAATGGCATACCGCTTTGCTCCAAATACAGTGCTTACTTGACCCTGCGAAGGATGCTTGCCTGGAAATAACACATCATCTGTTACGGCATCACCTCTGACCCCGCACTGAGTGCCAGCCCTCGACACTGGTCCAGACAACACTATTTAGCCACACCGCATGGGTGTGTGTCATCTGTTGAAACCCATTGTTTGTTGCTAAATTTATTTGAGAAGTTTCATCAAGTTATCATCAAGATAGCTTAGCTCTTCCAAATGTCAATAAGCGAGTCCTTTCTTTCTTTCCCCAACAAATTCAAAATAGCAAAGTATTTAAACAATTTTAAGCACCATTATTTTGTAGTCGTCTATACATTCCTTGAAAATATAAACTCACGATATTGAAATAAAAGATCATGTAATTTATGTGATCATAAGCTTTTTTTCCCCCCTCTAACATTTTTGGGCAAAAATCCTACTTCTTGCCATACTTACTTCACATGGTATCCATAATTTCCTACTGACTGACAGATGTTTTGGGTTGGTCCATGCTGAGTTCATACTTTTGATCAGTACTACTACTACAGCCTACACTAGACTATAGCCAACTGCACTTCTAAACCCCTGCTATAGTCTCCTCACCATACCAATGGTAGGCTACTTTTACACTATTGTCTCATACCTCACCATACCAACTAACTGTACATTTACACTGTAGTCTCATAATACCAACTGTAGGCTACTTTTAATAGTCTCATACCTCTAAAAACAAAAACATGTACAGGTAACTCAATCATCCTTTTTTTTTCTCGCTTCAGGGCGTATTCCTCATTCGTGTCAAAACAGACACCTCTGTGGACACCTCGGGGTAGACACTTTTACGTAAGAGGAAGTCAAAGGCTGGTTCATCATACAATGCAACCTACACATCATCCCTCATCACATTGACCCCTACAAAATCACCACAAACAGCACCGGATGACAGCAATGATGCACGTCAGAAGACCTGACTGTACGATCAATTCCATGCATGCCACAGCCTGGCAGCGGATGCTGGTGACTCAGGCCCCGGTAACGGGTATAATGGAACGAGGAGAGGGCTTTGAGGCTGGTTCTAAATAATAGGAAGCACTACCAAACAACGCCAAGCACTTAAAAGCACAGATGTAAAGGGAACAATCAGCAAGGAAATGACTACAGGTGTTGTTGAGTGAAAACAAAGCCCTGGAATGTCTTTTGGGAAGAATACGAGGGGGAAGAGAACACAGACATATAGAAATGACGTTATGACAGGAAATAGCCCAAGTTGAGCACGGGATGAAATGTTCATTACGCTATTCCATACCCCAGAAAAAAGCTAGCTGGCAAAGCCGACTATAATATTACTTTCGTTATTATGAATCACGACATAATAACCTACATTCGTTCAAGTCACAAACTACTTGAAGCAATGAAGACTAATCGTGAAAGCGCTGACTGGTTTATCAAAATGTCATGCCCACAGATGCCATCAATATCGTTTACAGCTGCAGTGTAAACAAACATATCACGTTACGTTAATCGATGGCATGAAAATATGACTTAAAACCGTTGTGTATAATACTAGAGGAAACCAAACGTTGCACTCATTAGAGTAGCCTTGCTAATGTAATCATCATACGGAAATGATTAAGAAGCTGACGATGCTCTGTCGGATCAGTTTAGGAGAGAAGAGGAGACAGCAGAATCCATGTAGAGGACAAAATATGCTTTTGCATTCTCGACACATTACACTATCGTCCTTATTTTCAGATGTCCAAGCTTTCAATGCCACACGACCGATACATCCCCTCCATCGTTAAGATTATGACAAAGACAGCGTAATAAATTGTCAACCGTGTGCTGTCAATTTTTGGTTAGCTTGCTGGGAAGGTAAATGAGTAACCTAATGTAAAACATGTGCTCATGACAGGCTACCTAGCTAGCACAGAGGTTTCTCCTGTTGAAGCTAGCTATATTATCCGCTGTTCTTTCAGTTCAAATCTCCGACTAGCATGCACAGGCTAATCATCTTCGCCATTATACACCACGCAATGTCTCGTTGTAACAAAAACACAGGTTTATAAATTAAGCATATAACACAATGCTGCACAATGACAGCAATTGCTAAATGAATGGGGGTTGGGCTACTGGCAACTGAAATGTACGGTGCTTCCGCATTTGAACCAGATGATAACCTGAGAGCGAGCAATCCGACTCACCTGGCTATAGTGCACCCTGAAAGGTTTCAGATAATTGGAGTCGGTGCATGGAACCACCTGGAGATTATTTATCTGCTCCATAGCTCACAAATAGCTGCACACCGGTTTTTCCTGACCGCGGAGAGCACAGCCGCAGAATACAGTTGAGCACAAACATAGAGATGAGGCAAATGTCTACGGAAGCCGCGAAGTGCATAATAAAACGCTACAACCAAAGTCACTCCATATTATCGCTACACTATCTTGAAGGATGCGTGAGAAACCAGCCTACACACACACACACCGCTGTAAAAGATTCTGAGAAAGTGTAACGCTATATGTGAAGAAAAAAACGATTCCGTGCTGAGGGAGAGAGACTGTGAGAAGAATAAACAATAGGTTAGTAAGTTGGACCCTAGGAAATAGTGTTTGCGCATCATATAATATTTAAGATAGCCTATTAAGTGACAAAGGAACACTTGACAAAATCCTCATTGTAAACGGCTAGAGACCATTAATGAGCAACTGTAAAATGCACTTCCCGCTCAGGCGCCTTGGGCAACATGGTCCCGCGCACGCCAGGCGCGCTCTTGGGTGTGTTCGGCTCGTGCGGTTCTAGTGTGGTTAGACTATTCAGCCAATTCCCGCCGAGTGTGTCACCGTATTATTCTACCCACTTAATTTATCGGTGACGGCGGTGGTGGATTAGGCTTGTGTCTTAAATTCAATAAGTATGATTCATGTACATGTCTGTGATTAAGATTAGATAGTCATCGATTACTCATTCATGCTGAACACACCTGGCTGGCATCTCTGCTGTTGGCTATGAATATCTAAAACATAGCCTAGGCAACGAGGGCAGCTGGGGCCTTAAATGGCCTTAGACAAGGCTACCCAAATATTTTGGCACTGGCAATATGAAAAAATTGTATCGGAGGAAGAGTAGGTCCACAAAAAGGTAGCCCAATAAATTAAAAACCTAATGGTTGACCTGCATGAAGACCAATGCAATTGCTCAATGATTGCTCAAAAGATTAGCCTATTAAAATGTATCATTGCCTGAAGGCCCACAGGAATGCCAAATGAAATCCCTGTGCTTTAACAGCCAACCAACACACAATCAGCGACAACAGCGCAGGGGAGTGGGGGGGCGCAGAATATATTGGCAAAGCTTCCTTTCCGATATCCTGAAGCATTCACTAATTATTATGGCTTCCCACTCACTTCTCCAAGTTTCTCAACTCATCTGGGTTGGGGATTTGCATGTGGTTTAAGTTGTCTGACTTCAAAAGACTCTTGATAGCAACAATGCCATCTGAGGTCTCTAAAGAGATTATTTCTGGGCAAAAAGCATTTTCCTCAGATTAAGATTTTTATCTTAAATTGTGTTAATTAAAATGGCAGAGTGAGAAGTGCATGATGACTGAACTAGTTCCATTCATTTTGAGTATCATGGCTTCAGACAGATTGTGTGTGTCCATGACAGCCTATTCATGCAGACACTGTATAGGCCATCATCTGTATAGGTGAATCAATGCTGTTTCTCTCTCTCACACACACACACACACACTCACTCACTCACTCACTCACTCACTCACACACACACACACACACACACACACACACACACACACACACACACACACACACACACACACACACACACACACACACACACACACACACACACACACACACACACACACACACACACACACACACACACACAGAGACAGTCAGTCGGACTCAAACCTACATTCTCTCTTCCTCAGTGGCAGGGAGACATACTTTCTCCTCCTCTCCTAATAAACTTACTTAGCAGATAATGTTAATCTGATGGCCTCGGAGCCCTTCTCTGGAAAATTTACCGCAAAGAAGTGCCAGCTGGAGCCTAAACATGCGCTTTAACTGCTCCTTAAAGAGAGGAAGCCGGAGCCGTTTTGTATATGATCTAATGGCCTTTGAGGCTGCAGGGGTTGGCCCATGTGTGTGATGATCACTTTGGCTGTCTTATCTGACCATATGCCTGAGCTTAGGCTACATATAAACCAGCTGGCTTGGATTACGCTCTCTTCCTTCCCTACATTCCCTCCGATAACACACTCTCCTGGCCAACATCCTCTCTCTGTTCTTGATGGTGATTGACACAGGTATGCCCTTTGCTCTGTTATAGTGCCTTTAGTTCATGGCTGGAAAGAAGGAGAGTGATTTGCTGTTTTTGTTGTTGTTGACAGGGGCTGTTCTTCTGCTAAGTTCATCTAGAATATGTAGCGGTTGACGCACGCTGCTGCTCATGAAACAGGGATGAGAAAATAATTAATTCTGCTGTCACGGCAGACTGAGACACTCCGTGCTTTGCCCCTTGGAGAGACAGCAAGCTGAAAATAGGCTTAAAATGTCCCAATTTCAGCTCCGGAACATTAAAGGTAACGACAAAAATAAGACAGGCTGAGTATTTTTGTCTGCATTCTCTCACTCTCTCAAATGGTTACGGAGGGGTAGGAGAAGGTTAGAGCAGGTATATTTATGCTTGCCTGATGAGACCACTAATGCAGTTTTGACAAACAACAATGTAAGCATCCGTGGTGCATCCATGCTGTTACATCATCGGGCATTTCGGTCAAATCAAATCATCGCACAGTCAGAATGTGTTAGTGACCTTGTCCGCATCAGCAGCAGAGAGAGAGAGAGAGAGAGAGTGAGAGAGAGAGAGAGAGAGAGAGAGAGAGAGAGAGAGAGAGAGAGAGTGAGTGTCAACTGAATGGGGGCTGACATCATTTTTTGGCAGATTCAGAAGTGGAGCAGTGGGTAATTGCTCTGTGAGGGCGCCGCCCTGGGGGCCTTCTGTGGGATTGCGGGTCAAGGTCACAGACACAGCAGCAAGTGTGTTATTGTTCTGCAGTCCCCGGGGTGACATGAGAGCATGGAGTTCCTCATGCTCCCAAGTGCCAGGGATGGGATGCCCCGTCTTCTCTTGTGTCTGGTGGTGTCTTTGAAAGGGAACACCATCCGTGTACACACCCTTATTTATCGGTTAAGTTAGGATCAAAGGCCTGGTGTGCAGCATTTTATTGCATATTTCTAAAAGGGCAACGCTATTTGAATAGTTTAAATGCATTTTCCATGTATGCCTGTAGAGTCTTTGGTGAGTCAAAGCCTACTCTGAATCAATCTTAAATAACCCATAACATTTATTTATGTATGTGTTTATATGAGAAGCCATGTTTGAAAATGAAGAATTGTCCAGTCTTTCTCTTTCTATGACTACAACTCGGGGGCTGTGTACTTAAGGACAAACTCCCCAGTCTTCATCATCTCATTTCAAAAAAGGGCTATTTTTCAATTGCACGCTCTATACACTCTAGGGCAGTCTTTCAACAGATTAATCCCCGCAGCAAGCAGCTGCCTTTCCATCCAAGGCTACAAGTGATTAATTCAGTTGTACACACACACACTGTGCAGTATGTATAGCATACAATATCCTACCCCACACCCACTCACTCAATCATACACACACACACACACACACACACACACACACCCACACATACACACACACAAAGCACAGTCCTGGGAACTTTCTCCTCCCATACCCACCCACGTTCAGAGGACATTGTTGCCCCTCCAGAAACACCTCGCTGGCCCTTTTTTTTTCTTCGGGGTAAGTCCCTCCGCTATCGGCAACAAATCGCGTTTTTTCTCATCATTAGCATTCCCACATTGAGAAGGGCGTGATAAACTAATAGAGCAATTCAAGGCCGTTCCTGGGTGGACCTCCTCGGAAGACATCTTTCAAAGGTTGACGCAATGTGGCAGCGATGGAGCGGCATTAGCACCGGGGCTAACAATAACAGCAATCAGCATGATCACAGCTGTTATAAGGGAGAGAGAGAGAGAGAGAGAAGGGAGGGGAGGGGAGGGGTGGTGGTGTCTGAAGTCGGGAAGCCTAGTGGGAGTGTAGTCTGCAGAGCAGAGCGGAAGGCATGGCACTCTCTCAGGAGGGCCTGTTTCTTCAGAAGCTACGCTACGGAGTCGAGGGTAGAGCCAGTGAGGAAGGTGGTGTTGGTACAGGGAAGGCGAAGGGACGAAGGGGGGATGATGTCACCCCCCTATAGCCAGCGCCACGGCAACTCCCTCGCACAACATTCCGAAGGCTCCCAATCTCGGAGCGCCAGCTTCCTCTCTGCCGAGGCCGTTCTCCCACCCTCCATACACAAGGCAGGATGTAACACTTTTCGCTGGCTGATTTACATCCAAATAAACACTGCCAGACGAAACAATGTGCGTCTGAAAAGGGAACGGGCAGCCCTTTCTTCTCGGCGGGGGCGATTGATATTGGACGATTGGACCAAGCTGCGAGCTCCGATAAGCGTCTCAGGGAGGGACGGCTTGGCCTCGACAGCCGGATTGGGCTGGAGACACGAAGTGGTCCTTGGTGCCACTCCGAGATGAAGGAGAAGTTCTCTCAGAGGTCAAGAGGCTTGGTGTTTGCGGGGGGGGTAGAGGGCACTACAGGAGATTGTTCACAGTTCTGTAGTGCCTTGGCGTGACTGTAGAGTAAGCATGCCATTGGTGGAGAGATTACTGTAGGTTAGATCCCTTATTACTGAAGCTTACGTTTTAGGTTTCACCTCTGGTCTCATATCTAAACTCATCATTCACAGTTGCCTGCTTCATCCCCATCTTCCCCACTCTTCCCCATCCAAAGCAATATATATACACTATTGTCAAAAGTATTGGGTCACTTGCCTTGAGTCGCATGTGAATTTAAGTGACACCCCATTCTTAATCCACAGGGTTTAAGACGTCGGTCCACCCTTTGCAGCTATAACAGCCTCAGCTCTTATGGGAAGGCTTTCCACAAGGTTTAGGAGAGTCTTTATGAGATTTTTTCAGTTTCTGCTCTCATTCATCCCAAAGGTGTTCTATTGGGTTGAGGTCAGGACTCTGTGTAGGCCAGTCAAGTTCATCCACTCCAAACTGCCATCCATGCCTTTGTGGACCTTCCTTTGTGCAATGGTGCACAGTCATGTTGGAACAGGAAGTGGCCATCCCCAAACTGTTCCCACAAAGTTGGGAGTGGGACCACGGAAATGTCCAAAATTTCTTGGTAAATGCTGAATCATTCAGAGTTCCTTTCATTGGAACTAAGGGGCCAAGCCCAGCTCAGGGATGGGTGACATGGATGGAGTTTGGTGTGGATGAACTTGACTGGCCTGCATTCCTACACCTTGTGGAGAGTCTTCCTAGAACAGTTGAAGCTGTTATAGCTGCAAAGAGTGGACCGACGAAATATTAAACGCTATGGATTAAGAATGGGGTGTCACTTAAATTCATATGTGAGTCAAGGCAGGTGACCCAATACTTTTGGCAATATAGCATAGCACATCTGTGTACAAAACCTCTTCACAATAAGGGCACACGTGTTCCCCTCGAGTCATTGGTGGGCAGCCGTGGTGTACTGGTTAGGGCTTTGGGCTAGTGACCGAAGGGTTGCCGGTTCGATCCCCGACCAGTCCACCACGGCTGAAGTGCAAAGCAACTAACCCCTCACTGCTCCCCGAGCGCCGCTGGTTGGGCAGGCAGCTCACTGCTCTGGGTTAGTGTGTGATACACCTCACTCTGTGTGTGCTGTGTGTGTTCACTAATTCGGTTAAATTAGGTTAAATGCAGAGAAATTAATTTCCCTCACGGGATCAAAAAAGTATATATTCTATTCTATTCTATTCTATTTTTGCTGATGATGACATTGGAGCAGAAGAGTGAGAGCTGGACTGCACTGGTGTAGAGTTTAGAGCCCTCTCCACCTGAGCTTCTCAGGCCTGCGTGTCTCCTGCCTGTGTGCATCCTGCCTGCTGTCCATTGTCTGTGTCTCCTGTATGCCCCTGCTCCAAACCTGAGGCGAGCAGAGGCCATTTTTCTTTGAACTTTTCAATTTGAATGTTTTTTTGTGTGTGTGTGTGAGTGTGTGTGTGAGTAAGTGTGTAAAAATATTTCAAATCGTTCTATTGAAACAGTAAACCCCAAGTCTAGTGTCTGCCTGTACCACCCATTTACTACTGCAATTACAGTGGGTGCAGAATTGAGGACGCAGATTGAGAGTGACTGACCACTGGTCAGAATCAAGAGGAGAGTGGACAGAATGTCCTATATCAGAGGGCCTGTGTCTGGATCACATGGGGCTCTCATGAGAGGCCTTATCTCTCCCCAACGCCTTGCTGTGGACCCCTGCAGCCCAGCGGCGTGCTAATCCTGCCCATCTGTGAGCACCCTGAGGTGAGAGCCTGCCGCCGGACCCACCGTCACTCCAAATTAGGCCGCGCAGCGTCCCGACACAAGCCAGGCCACAGCCGGCTCAGTAACACGGACAGGTCACGAAGGGGGGGAGGCCCTCATCCTATCGTTCCGTGTTTTTTTTGTTGTTGTTTCTCTCAGTCTTCTTTCTTGTCTATGTCTGTCGCTTTCTTTCGTTCTCTCTCTCTCTCACTCTCTTTGGTTTCTGTAACTCTTGTTTCACCAATCCTATCTGGCTTTTCTCTTTTGCTATCTTTCATTTCTCTTGCTCGTCTTCCATGACCCTCTCTCTATCTCTGCCTCTCTTTTTTATTTCTCTCACTTCTCTTTCCTGGTTCTATCACATTCTTTCACTTCATGCCTCTCTCAAAGCATTCTTGCTATTCTTCCATGACCCTCTCTCTACATCTCCCTCTCTCTGTATTTCTCTCACTCCGCTTCCCTGTTTCTATCCCTTTCTCTCTCTCTCTCTCTCACGCTTCCTTCATGGTAGTCTATCCATAGTTCATTTATCAGCTGGTCATGGTACGGTTGGGGTGGGGTGTTGGGTGGAGGTGAAGTCAAGCAGGGATTTTATTTTGGATGCGGATGAGAGAGCCGAGGCCTCTGGGAATGCACTTTGCCGAGGTGCCTGCGGTGTCTCTGTAAGCGGCCCCCAGGGCAACGGCCCCGACTGGCCAACACCCGCCGGGCCACTCCAGCCGGGACGGCCAGTCGCCAAACCAAGACGCTTGCTAAATCCCCCACCGCGACCATCAGCCACCTCACACATGCAGTTCAAAATAGCTCCGTAGATTTGCAGAGGGGGAAAAAAAACTGTATGTTACTGTATACGTCTATGCAGTAAAGGAATTTGCTAGAGAGGGCCAAGGCTAATAGTCCTGGGAATCGATATCAAACAAGAGCTGCTCCACTTCTGTCTTTGATAGATGATTCACCATACCTACGATTATTTCCAAACTTGATTCGTCTTGATGTTACCATGCACTTTGGTTGAAACGAATGCGTGGCCTATACCTCAGTCATGACAAGGAACAGCCTCGAGAAAGACTTTCAGACTCTTTCCACTGACTTCCAGCTATAACCATAAAAGCTTTTACGGCTGACCCCGGCCAGACCTGATGGGGACCTGGGTCTTAGTCCTAATCTGTTTATGATCCCCTGTGCAAAGCTCCGTGGGTAGGGGTCAATTTGGCAGTAATTCACTTTGAAATGTAACAAAATTAGTTTCCCCAACACAACTGAATGGCTACGATTATGTAAGAGTTGTCATTGCTTTGTAGTTTTCTTCAACCCCTACTACTACCCAATTGCTCACATTACATAGCAGAGAGCCATGTTGTCAAATCTTTTTTCAAAATTCATTCATTCATTCATTCATTCATTCATTCATTCATTCATTCACTCACTCACTCACTCACTCACTCACTAAATTAGGTGCCTGCAAAACAGTGGAAAGTCCCTGAGTGAAGATGATCAGTCTTCGGAGAGTGTGTGGCTAAAACAACAACATGTCAAGCAGAAAGTCTAGTGAGGTGGGAATTTTACTGCAGTGGCAGCCGAAACGACGGCTGGAGTCCGGAGTCGAGCGGAGAGGGGTCACGAAGGGCCGGCGTACGTGACACCATTCGGGCAGGTGTTGGGCGTGCGCTCGGCCAGCGGGGTGGGGGTCGGGGGGGGGGGGGGGCGGGGGGTAGCGGGGTGGGGAGAGGGTAAGAATGGCCACCGCCTGTCACATCAAACGAGTCCCTCGCCTCTCCTCCATTTCCAGGTAGGGCCTAAATAAAGGCAACCCGATCCGTGTGGAACTCGCGTCTCGTGAATAGGCCTTCAAAGCAGCAGCCCTCCCGTCCATCGCAGGCCTTTGTAATGGAAACCACCACTGTTATTTTGCACACACCCCACACCCTCCCCCCTCCCTCCTTTTCTCCTCCCCCCCCCCCACACACTACAACTCACATCCCCCCATCTCCCACTCCCCCACCCAACCAGCACCACTATCACGTCGTATTTTGAGGCTGGGCTATTATTGTTTGCTGCTCCCTACCCCGGATGCGTTACTGCAGACAAGGTCAGAAATCCCACTTTCACGTCTCCATCCTACCCCCTCACAAGAATGAGCCGACCCACCCAGCGTCCATTTTTCTTTTTTTAATCTCGAAAGGCACTTGGGACCACCTCACCCACCCATCCATCCACCCCAGCCGTCATCTTGAAAAACCCGCAAATAGGCAACAAAGACAAAGTGGCGAGGAGGTGCTTGGAGAAATGCGTGCAAATGCATCACAATCCACTCCGGTGCACGGTCGGCCATTTTGTCCATCCATACGCACACTGAGAGAGAAGACGGAGGGGGGTGGAGGGTGAGTTACGGCAAGCAGGGGGGGGGACAGGGTGGCAGGACTAGGGGGGCAAGGAGGGGGTATTTTTGGGTGTGAGGGCCAAGTGGCTGCCTGCACTGGGCTGTCTGGGTCAGCCACAGCCCTGGCAGCGGCAGCAGCGGTCTGGATGGATTATGGGACCTCGAAACTGACAGACCCCCACGGAACCTTGATCTCTCTCTCAATTTACTGTGGGACAGCTGCCTGCCTCCTTTACCCCTGCTGGGAAAGGGGGGCTATTTTAAATGCCCCCCCACCCCCTCCGAAACGCAAATCCTATTGTTTTTACCCCCAGGCTCACTCGCCACACAGGCACGATTGGTCAGAAGTCACAAACAATGCACTGTAGCCCACTGCCACAAACAAATTGTACTAAAAAAATAACTAAGGTTTTGGTGTTTTTATTCTTTTATTGCGTTGTCATTTTTTATTTTGTTTCCAAATGGAAACAAACGACATAATTGAATATGATTTCCAGTTGGATGAAAGGTCATGCTCTGTGAAGTGTGTGTGTGTGTGTGTGTGTGTGTGTAATGGACTGTGTTTGTGTGGGATGCGTGATGACTTGCTCCCTCCCGTCACCATGGGAATGCACGTTTCCCCTGCTAATTAGCTGGCTGAATGGGCCAGTGGAGAGGGGCCGTTAATGACTCGTAACCCGACCCGCAACCACCACCAGGCCAGGGCCCTTCTGTGTGTGTGTGTGTGCGTGTGTGTATGCATATGTGTGTGTGTGTGTGGGGGGGGGGGGCATGGTAGAGTGGAAAAAGTGAACCGGGGAGCGGAGCACAAGAGCGTGGCATGTGACACACTAAACCAACTGTACAAACGCAGGCATGACAGAGGCATGTCACCCACCCAACCCCCCCTTTACACACACACACACACACACACACACACACACCACCATGGCTGTCTCTAATTCTAGAAGCCATTATCTCTCCTGGTAACCACAGAGGGGGTAGTGTGTGTGTGTGTGTGTGTGTGTGTGTGTGTGTGTGTGTGTGTGTGTGTATGTGCGTATGTGCATGTGTGCTCGTGTATGTCTGTACTCCTGTATGTAATGAGTGTGCATGCTTACTTGCATATATGGATGAGAATACTGTAGCCTATTCTGTGTGTAGTGCTGGTTATAGCAGTGGTATAGTGGTGGTGGTGTGTGTGTGTGTGTGCATATACACGTGCGTATGTGTGTAGTGCTGGTTATGGCAGTGGTATAGTGGTGGTGGTGGTGGTGTGTGTGTGTGTGTGTAGTGCTGGTTATGGCAGTGGTATAGTGGTGGTGGTGGTGTGTGTGTGTGTGTGTGTAGTGCTGGTTATGGCAGTGGTATAGTGGTGGTGGTGGGGTGTGTATGTGTGTGAGTGCATATGCCCGTGCATATGTGTGTAGTGCTGGTTATGGCAGTGGTATAGTGGTGGTGGTGTGTGTGTAGTGCTGGTTATAGCAGTGGTATAGTGGTGGTGGTGGTGTGTGTGTGTAGTGCTGGTTATGGCAGTGGTATAGTGGTGGTGGTGTGTGTGTAGTGCTGGTTATAGCAGTGGTATAGTGGTGGTGGTAGGGTGTGTATGTTTGTGTGTGCATATGCGCGTGCATATGTGTGTAGTGCTGGTTATGGCAGTGGTATAGTGGTGGTGGTGGTGTGTGTGTGTAGTGCTGGTTATGGCAGTGGTATAGTGGTGGTGGTGTGTGTAATGCTGGTTATGGCAGTTGTTTAGTGGTGGTGGTGGTGTATGTGGATACAAATAAAGAAGTAAACTGTGTGTGTGTGTGTAGTGGTTATGGCAGTGGTATAGTGGTGGTGGGGTGTGTGTGTGTATGTGTGTGTGTGCGTGCGCGCGCATGTGTGTGTAGTGCTGGTTATGTCAGCGGTGGTGGTGGTGGTGGTGGTGCCCAATGGCTAGCGGTTGCTGCAGGGGTAGCAGAGGCTAATGGGGGCCCAATGAGAGAGTGGCCTTGCCTGCAGCTGGGTTCATTATCCTGCAGTCACACAATCATAATTACTGCCTCTGTCACCTCCCTGGTATGCTAATGACACACTATGCCTTGATCACATGACCTCTCTCTCTCTCTTTCTCTCTCTCTCTCTGTCGTGGTCTGTCTCTTGGAGTGTTGTCTCGTTGGCGTGCGCCGTCTGGGGGATTTGGAGGAGCCGTAAAAAGTCCTGGATGGATGGATGGATGGATGGATGGATGCTCGACGACCAATCAGGAGCAGAAGCCTTTGATCCCGTTTGAGGCCGCGCTGTCACAGTTTTGGACGGTGGTGGTGGTGGTGGCGGAGAGGAGAGGAGGAGGCAGCCGTGGCGTCATCTCAAGCCAAAGGAATGACGGGGCCCGACAGCTCTACGACGTTGTTAGCAGACATGTCACCTGACTCGAGGTGGCTGGAAGCGTCTCTGTCTCTCTCTCTCTCTAAAAATGGAAGCTCCTAAAGCCTTGTCTCTCTCGTTCTCTCTTTCCCTGCTTGCTAACCCCTCTCCCCTTGGCTCCTTGGGGGGGGGGGGGGGGGGGGGCAGTAGCAATGGCCCTCGTTTGCAGCCGTAAAAATGTCATGCTGGTTGTCAGGGGCTGTGAAATCGTCCCATGCTCTTTGTCTCATTTCCTCTCTCTCTCTCTCTTTTCTGTGTGTGTGTTTTTTTGTGTGAGTGTGTGTGTGTGCGTTTGTCTGTGTATGTGTGTCAGTGTAAGAGTGTGTGCGTGCACTTGTGTGTTTCTGTAAGCTTCTCCCTGTCTCCACCTCATTAATGAATCTGGGTCTTGGGTATTCCAGAAAGACGGCTAAATTAATCGTCGAGGTGGAGAATTCATTAACACGTGGTGAAAACCGTTTCGCGAGCCTTACTACGCCACTAGCACTCATTTGCACCTCTTGCACTGGGAACTCATGGTGGTGGGTAGGTAAGTGGTGGTGGTGGTGGGGGGGTAGTGTTGTAGGGGACATATAGCATAATCTATGAAACGACAGACTGCAAGAAAACAACATTCCTGTTGGAAGTGACAAAGTCGCACAGAAGGTATGAATCCCCACGAGTATTCCCAGACGCAGCTGTTAAACACGTGACTGCTGCCGCGGACCTGGAGACGTCTCACTGGGATAGCACCTCACATCGTGACAAGCACTTATTCCTGTGAAGACATTAATTTTGTTTCGTTTTTTTTTTTGAGAATAAAGTTGTTCCATTGCAGAGTTTAGTTTGATTTACTTGTGCTTATTTCAGGTATACGCAGTAGAATTTATATACATTTTGTGGATGTTTCTTGGCCTGGTTTATTTTGGTTTGAGTGTAGTTTACATAAAACTCATTTCCTTTTTATGTGTCTTCCAGCTCATTGATCCAGCGCTGGACTTACAGTATTAGTCACGTCTGTTCTTTACGGTAAAACCCACTCACTGCCTTATTACCAGTCACACTGACTCACATTCGCTGGCATAAGGCCCCATTACGGGCGGCATGCACTGTGCTCACTGCTAGAATGCTCTTGGTCGAGGTAACGTTCTAACGATTGTTGTTGTGGTTACTGCTGGGTTCCGCGCAAAAGACCATTGACTTACAACGCGCCGCGGTCAAAGTTCAACATATTTCAACTTTGACTGAGCGCAGCGGCAGACCAGTTCTTACGCGGTCAAACCATTGAAAGTAATGGGTTTCATAGCGCATGCCGCGTGTAATGTAATGGGCCCTATACAGTGCACTCTGCATCTGAAGGCGGCAGGCACTCAGTGTGTCCTCTGGTGGGAACGTGCCAGTTTGTACGTCCTGGTGCACAGAGTCCCTGATGTCTCCAAGAGACCTGAGTGAAACACACTGTTTTTTAGGCCTGGTGCCAAAAGCACTGTCCGTGTTTAAACACACGACGAGAACATGTTTGATTGATGAACAGTTAGACTGTACCAGTGTGAGTCAACAGGGGGATGTAATGTGAAGTGGTTTTACCGTTTTACCGGCTGATGATCTATAAATACTGAATGTTAAATATTTATTGTTCAGGTTTTTTTGGTTATAATTGGCATACTCTAAATCTGGAGATGAGAACTCGAAGGGCTTCTTGAAGTGTGCTAAATTTAACAGAAGGGTGGTCGGACTGCCCGTTCTTGTCCACAGTGAGAGACAGGCGACCTCTTCTGGACATATGTCTGTACTCCAGCTCACACACATACACACACTCACACACACACAGGGGAATCCCTCTCACACATATACACACACACACACACACAAACTACCACCACCACTCTCGCTCTTTCACACACATACACAACAAAAGCCCTTTTTAGCCCAGTTAAACTGCACCTACAGTATATCGTCCCATACCCTCGCTCAGTACAAAAACA
This sequence comes from Sardina pilchardus, assembly GCF_963854185.1. Classification (NCBI taxonomy): domain Eukaryota; kingdom Metazoa; phylum Chordata; class Actinopteri; order Clupeiformes; family Clupeidae; genus Sardina; species Sardina pilchardus. Next base: position 20,352,994 of record NC_085005.1, read on the forward strand.
GCTGTGCCTGCGCCAAACAACGCCGGAGCCAACTGGCCTTAAATCCATCAGTGAGTGTGAAAAATACCCTCAGTGGCCCTCAGCTCTCCTGTGCGGCTAAGGGTTCTTTATGCCGTGCCAGGGGGCTACGAACAATCGTCCGAGAGACTGCGAGAGCCAAACAACACGGCCTTGAGAGAGCCCACCGGAGGCTGAGGGCTGGCGAAAGCCAATGCACGTTCAAGTCAGGATTGGGCCATCCCTCTCTTGGGAGACTCTTTCTGTATCTCGCTCACTCTCTTCTCCTCTCTCGCTCTCTTTCTCTGTGTCTCACTATGTCTCTCTCTCTCTTTCTTTTCTCACTCTCTCACTTCTCTTTCTCTCTTCTTTTGGTTTCTCTCTCTCTGGTTGAGTGAGTCCGTTTTCACGCCAACAGGACAACCGAACTCTCGACTGTACAGGGGGGGCAGTAAATAAAAATGGCGTTCTCTAGTGACTCCCCCGAGGTCCGTTTCCTGTGCAGCCTCCATGCTCCAGAAAAAGGAGCCAATACTAATCTGCCCCCCCCCCCCCCCCATCCCCAACCGCCCCGGAGGGGCAGAAGAATGAAAGTCATTGTGCTGGGGGCATAATGCGGCCTTCCTCCTGGGTCCACTTCAGCGTGGTCATGGGCAGGCGTCTCTTTATTTAACCAGCGCCAAGCTTTATCTTGACCCCACGGAACCGGACTGTGCTGGACGCACCCTGCTGTCAGTAGCACCCCCCCCCCCCCCCCCCCCCCAACCACCACCAGAGTTTCGAGATAGCCCACCGTGATAAGAACAGCACTCTGGGCTAATACCACTAGTGTGTGTGTGTGTGTGTGTGGGTGGGTGGGTGTGAGCATCCGGTCCCTGTGGGTATAGAGGGGCCGGCGAGCTCACGGAGGAACGGGCGGAGTGCTGTCAGCACCGAGAAGGGCGGTGCTGTCATACACGCCTGTCAGCTCCAGCGATTTCCCATGTTGATAATTGCACACGAGAGCGAGGGGGCTAAAGCCGAGATTTGTGTCGTCACACGTCGGACCTTGTTCGATTGTTCCGTGCTACACGTTTGACGCGAGATAACAGCGCGTATGAAGTCCCAGGGGAAATCCATGTGCTACGCTACGTAAGAGCTTAGCTCATACCCCTGTTGTTCATGGGCTCTATTGAACAATGCATATAGTCATGGGATAAAAACAGTATAATAGCAGGAAAAGACCATCTTTGCCACAGCCTTGTCATGTGTTCTATTTACTGTAACCACATGTACGACGTAGCGTGATATATATATACAGTATATATATACAGTGGGGAGAAAATGTATTTAATACCATGCTAAAGTTGCCTAAAAAGAGGAATATAAAATCATCATTTGACAATTGATCTTAATGTCTTAATTAAAGAAATGAGTAAATATAAAACCGCCAAGTACACCAATTTTCTTTGTGATTGAAGAATGTATCGTAAATAAATAAATGTTCTTATATACATGATATGATATATATATATATATCAGCAGGGAAAAGCACGGCCTGGGCGAAAAGAGTAGTTTTCTGCTTCTGTGCCCCTCCTAGGTTTTGACAGAGATGAATTGACAGAATAAGCAGCGGGAGAAAGTACTGTACATCCACTGGATGCTCATCCCTCAAACCCCCCACCCGACGTTTGTATGCTGTTTTTGTAGCCTGGGGGTAACACTTCACACATTCTTTTGTTTGATACAGGGCGCAGGTTCCAGCACACGGACACACCTGTGTGAGTGTGTGTGTGTATGTGTGCATATGTGTGTGTGTGAGGGAAAAAGAGAGAGTGAGAGAGTGCATGTGTGTGTGTGTGTGTGTGTGTATGTGCGCAAGCCCGTGCCCACGCGAGTCAGGTTGAGGTCAGAAAGCCTGCCCGTGCCTGTCAAACATTCTTTCATGCAGCACGCTAGGCCACGCTTCTGATAAACGTCCCACCGGGAGTGAAGAGTACACACACACACACACACACACACACACACACACACTTGAGTACAGTCATGACGCTTATGATAAACTCCCCATCAGGGGTGAAAAAGTACAAACGCAAATGCACTTGAGTAAAGCCATCATGCTTTTTGATAAATACCTTGTTAGTGAAAAGCACACTTTCTCACACACACACACACACCAAACCATTCTTTAGAAAAAAACATTCATTAAAGTCTGATCTTAATCCTTTCACAAACAAGCAATAGGTACTGTACATGTATATCACTTAACCTTTTCTAAATATGTGTCATAGTCCTACACCTCTACAAGCAAGCATCCCCAACAATCCTCACAAGGCCTTAGCTAGCACGTAAACCTCCACCACTCAAAATGGCCCCCAATATAGTTGCTATGCTTTAAGCCTGACATTTTAATTACACATAGATTTTGCTGAGGAAAAGGAGACTAATCTATTATTATATTCCTTTCTGCATTATCCCAGTTGGCATTAGCCAAGCTTTAATTGCTTCCTTCGCAAGCCAGCAGCGGACCTCTTTATCACTGTGGCGGGTTGGATATGTGTGTGTGTGTGTGTGTGTGTGTGTGTGTGTGTGGATGTGTGTGTGTGGAGACGGGGGTGTCAGTTCCACAGCCTTGATAACACAGGCGCTTAGCTGCGACTCATTTGTAACGCTCGCTCTCTCTCTCTCTCTCACCACTAATCTCATTTGAAGGCGACGGGACCCTCGATGCCTCGTGCCGTGGATAAGTATGGCGGATCATCAGAGATGAAGAGAGAGGTTGTGGAAGAGAGAGAGAGAGAGAGAGAGAGAGAGAGAGAGAGAGAGAGGCGGGGAGGAGTGAATGAGCTAGAAATGAAAGGGGAATTCTTTGCATCATTGACAGAACTTGTTGAGGGCTTGTCCGCACATCTCAAAGGAAGTACATCCATCTGGCCTGGGGGTGTGAAATGTGTATGTATGTACGCGTGTGTGTGTGTGTGTGTGCGCCTTAATAAATTATCTGTGTGAAGCAGGAGGCAGGGCATACAGGGGCGTGTTCTCATTACAGCTGTAGATTTCTACAGGAAGCCGCTACCATTTTTGTGCCATTGTGTGGAACAGGGAATAAACAAACGAGCGGAGGACAGAGAGAGAGGGGGAAGAAGGAGGATGTTAGTCAGAGAGGGGGGGTGGGTGGCACAGGTGTCTCAAATGTGTCAGAGAGAAGGAGAGAGAGACAGAGAGAGAAAGAGTAGAAGAGAGTGGAAAAAAGAGAAGTCAGAGTGAAGGAGAAAGGAGAATGTGTAAACAATTGAGAGAGAGAAAAAAGAGAGAACAAGAGAAAGAGAGAGAGAAAGATAGAGATGGAGAAAAAGATAGATAGAGAGAGAGAAAGAGAGAGAGAAAGATAGAGATGGAGAGAGAGAGAGAGAGAGAGAGAGAGAGAGAGAGAGAGAGGGGGGAGTGGTCAGCAGCTGGATGTGTCTCCTCTTGCCGCAGGCGTGGGACGTGTCGGGTTGGTGCGGCTCGGCGTGGCGTGGCGCACCCCGGGTCGGCGCGTGAGTGAGTGAGCGGGCGGGCGAGTAAAAGCTGGTCTGCGGAGCGGAACTCCCCTTTCAGCCTGAGGATTAGCGGAGCGCGGGAGCCCTGTCGCTCCTGATCCCTCTGGCACGCTCCAGGCACCTCGGCTCCACAAAGGTGCACCTAGGCAACGGGAATAATCATTAACCTGCAGAAACAACACACACACACACACACACACACACACACACACACACACACAGACTCTCACTCTAGGTCTAAATCACACGTGCGCGTACACACATACACACTCTTGATCGTATATACAAACACACACACAAACTCTCACTCAGTTTTAATTGTATGTACGTACACACACACACACACACACACACACACACACACACACACCTCTGTTGGCAAAGATACAGAGTGAGATAGCAAAGTTTAGAAAGCGAAGGCACAAGAGGTTAAGAGTGTTTTGGTAGCTACTGTATCACCAACACATCCCAACAATGGAAGTTGTGAAAGAAGTAGGCCTGACATTAATTATGCTCTGAGCCAAAAGGGCATTCAGGAGACAGCCAGATGGGAAGGCAAGGCTCTTACACTTTTTTTTTAAGTAATGGCACCCACAGTTAGAGAAACCTTAAACTAAAACAGCATAAACGGTCACTTCTTTGCTACTTCAAGACACTGTCTCAAATGTCATACTTCCGTCAGTACACTTTGATGCAGCGCTCCTGCTCCAGAGTTCTCAACCGTGATTATCACAAGTTTGATAATGCTCCCTCCCCTTCTGCTATGTAGCCAAGATGGCGTTCGTTGAGGGCAAAAAGTGTCCACCACCATTCCACACTTCACTTTTAGACCGTTACCACCACCCGGGCACTAGCAGTGTACTTTGTGTTGTCAGATTATTCAGTGTGAACACACTCATGCACTCAAATTAGGTATTGTAAGTACAGAAGTATGCCATTTGATCTCCAGTATCAAAGTTCTGGGACTTTGTATCACAGAATATCTCAGATATTATCCACACAGAATGCCCAAAAACACCTAGTTTATTTTTATTGAACGATGACTATTCTTTAGATCTAAGTATCACTCAACGGCGAACTCTATATGCTGGATTGACAGCCGCCAAAAAAAACATTCTAAAACATTGGTTCAATCCTCTACTACCGATGAACTCTAACTGGCTCTCAGACTTCAAATACATTGCCCTACTAGAACGCTCCACAGCAAGAGTGAATAAAGCTAAGCCTCGCACCATTACATCCTGGAACACTGTTTTGGAAGAACTGTCTGAAAAATTGCAAGTGTCTGTGTTAATTTGATTTTGCCACATTATCATTATTGTCACTTTATTATTATTTTTTTTTTATTTCTCTCATTATTATTATTAGATCTTATGAGCTCACTTTCCCTGCTGTATATAGTTTTCTTTTGATGTCTGACATTTTTATACTCAATAAAAATTGTTGATCACAAAAAAGAAGTATGCCATTTGAGACACAGTGACAGCCTTTCAAAATACGGCAACTCACTCAATTGATCAAACACAGTCGCCACAAGGCACTATGGCACTTAAAGCAACACAATGCAGTTTACCTTAAAATCACGGCTTCAAACTCATTCTGATGTTACACTGACTTATAATACAAACAATCAAGTCTCCGACATTATCAATGTGTGTCCGAAATCCATTGAATGGGTAGAATCATGAGTTTTAGTCAGTTTTTGACTAACTGGGTACCTTCTTAGTGCTGAATGGTGTTGAATATTGACACCAAGGGGCATGGATGTTTATTCCACCGTCGTCGTACTGCTTCAACTGAACTCACCCATCAGACCTAAGCACTGCAAAAAAAAGGCAACAGATGAGTGTTATAGATGAGTATACTGTACATTTGAACCTTAACTATTCAGATCCAAATATACCAAATAGTGTGTGTATGTTCTTCTGAAAGCAATTCAGCCACTCATTGCATATAAATGCAGAATATGGTGGGAATAGGCCTGTGGCAAACAAGCACTGCTCCTCAGAAACTTAACCTCAGTGATGTTGCTAAGTGACCTGCTCCTGACCGACAAGCTCTGAAATAATATCGTGCGAGTTGCCAGCATGGCATAACTTGGGCACTTGTGAGCGCCGTGAGGCGGTTGGCACCCGTGGCTGCCCATTAGTCGCGATCTCGCTGGCATCCGCGACATCCTGCGGTCCGCATTAAGCCTCTCGCTTTCGCACGTCGTCGTTCCAAGCAAAACAGAGCGGGCCACAAAGCCGGGCCGGGTCAGTGTTGGGGGGGTGAGACAGACAGCAGTTAAAGTGTGGCTGATGAGCGCTGTACTAAATGCTGAGTCATCGTGGTGGTCTGCTTACATGAGGCCAAAAATGTCGACGTACCAAATTCAGAGTCTGCTGCGTGGCAACACTTTGTAGCACACGTCATAAAACTGGCATTATCATGTCGTAAACGTGCCCTGTCATCATAATAGTTTCATATAATTGGATGCTTTCATTTTGTTGCTATACCAATAGCAGTAGCCTAAGTGTTATTTTGGATTCCATAGCAAATTCAGCAATCACGTCTCTTATGTTGTATGGGGTCTAACTAGCAGTCATAGCCTCATGTCACAAAAAAACTAAGTTGAACGACTGGATGAATCCAGCTTTCTGATATATTGTGTGGTTGTCTTATGACAAAGGCCCAGGTAGAGGAGTGGCCATCTTTGCCTCAGCAAAAGAGAATAAGCTAAATGAATAAGCTTGGTTCCATGATGCAATGCCTCCACTTATTAAGACTATTCTTAAATCATCTCTCTCTTTTTTTTTTTTTTTTAAAGTATACATTTTTGGACTTTTTGCCTTTATTATAACAGGATAGTGAAGAGGTAGACAGGAAACGAGTGGGAGTGAGAAATGGGGTGGGATCAGGACATGACCGTAGGCCGGGTTCGAACCTGGGTCCCCGTGGGCACTCGGACCCGCATTTAGTATGAGCGCTGTAGCCTGCTGCGCCACAGCGCCCCCCTAAATCATCTCTCTTTTGAAGTGGTGATAAATCAGATAGATCCAATAACAATAACTCAACTGCAGCTCTGCTGATATTACCTGAAAATGTCATAGCGTGGGGTGGCATGACCAAGCAAGCAAAAGGCAAACGGCAGAGTACTACAGAACACGTAAAAGCACAAACGATATATCATACGTATGATTAGTGAAACTCTCGCCGACTCGCTCTCAAAAACGCTTTCATGTTTCTGATGAAGCCTGTAAAAACCTCCTTTAAAGTGCTGTAGTCATTCTGCCTCAAGGGAGACCCGACTCTGTGATTTACTCTTTGACTGGGATTATACATGAAGGAGTGTACATTGTACCAATCTCCTAACCCCAAGGCCACGAGAAAGCAAGATGCTATTATAGTAATAGCAAGTATTTATTTATACAGCACATTTTTTCATGCACTGAGTGCAAACTCAAAAGCGCTCCACGTAGAAGACATTGACGCACAAGACAAATGATGGCGGGCAGAGTGGCGTCGCCAGCAGACCCATGACACCAAGACATAAACAAACACATTTACTAAATAACAAAAGACACACAAGACAAAAGATGACAGACGCACATACACCCATACATAAAACATACACACAGTACACATGTTTACATACAGTAGTACACACACACACACACATTAACACACACACACACACACAAACTTGTGTTGAAGAAGTGAAACAGTGGTAAAGACAGAGTGAGTACACCAAAAGTCATTGATGTTTTATTCTCTTTATAAAAGTGAGCCACCTTGATTAGACTTGGTAGCTAAATAAAAGGAGTGTTCGGCATGTAATACTTCCACTGGGTATCGTAGGACAACAGCGCCCCCTGGTGCCTTATCTCATCATGCTTCCTGTCACAGCAGGATGGGAAATAATGGATATCTATTCAAGGATGCCTCTAATATCCTTATCTAAATATACCTCCATTAGGATGACGTGGGGCCGGCGAATGCACAAGGGCCCTTTGAGCTGGTTTCCCGCTCATCTCCCCCGGAAACCTCATTTGACACAGCTGAAGTAGAGACAGCATGTGACTGTTATATCCTGCCAGTTAGCTCATTGCTAAAATCCCCCCCCCCCCCCACACACACACACACACACACACAACTTCCTAAGATCACATAGAACCACATGGATACGCACACACAAACACACACACCAGTGGAAGTACACACACCAGGTGCCAAAGATCCCCCGCTTCCATCTTCATCCTCTGTGTGTTTGTGCAAGCGAGTGAGCAAACAGGATATTGTCCACCTCCACACTGGAGTATTAAATTATTGGGTAAAATTAGATTTTAGGAGATGGAAGGGGAAAAGATGAAATAAGGAAAGAGCTGGGGCTTCTGTGTGTGTGTGTGTGTGTGTGTGTGTGTGTGTGTGTATACGCACGTACATTATTGAATAGTGACCATAAAAGATTCAGTACAACAATATTCAAGAATCCATTTTTTATGGTGCCTCAAATTCACTTATTTGTCTGGGTCTCAGCATACATGTGCACTGATCTTCCCTGAGACATAAAGAGTGTTTGCGTTTATTCGTAACACACAGTCTTTTACAGATTGTTTTATTCTTACTTCTATTCTATTCAATCCCTAGTTTGAGATCAACCTCAACTTAGTCATCCCTTTTGACAGGTAGGTATACAACAGGAGGACCACTGTTCAAACCGTGTTCAGTCAGACGCTGATTTCAGCCAAATATATTGACGATTATATTTCAGAACAACTTATTTACCTTTCACAACAAGTTGAAAGATGTGTTTATGAAAAATACAGGACTAACTAGTTTCTAAGTCAACTAATGATATACAGTTTAATCCGTCTGTCTGTGGTATGTAATTTAATGCTTAAGTAGTGTTTTTCAGTATACAGTGCTTGCATATGTATCCTTTTGGTTGGTGTTTAACTTTCATAATAATAATAATAATAATAATAATAATAATAATAATGCATACATTCTTTTAAATACATACAAAACCCAGCAACAATGGATCTAAGATCCATTAACGTATCGGCCTGTTTTCGAATTCTTTATATTTACACAAGCTTAACCTGCTGTCAAGTGACCACAAAAAATACAGTTTGTAACTTAAAAACTGGATGATTACTGCCACTACATTACTGTGGCCATCCAGCAGAGGGAGCACTACGCTTCTAATTCCACAGTCTGAGGCATTTCTGACAACCTCTTCCTCCACATTGGATATACAGTAACTCCAGCAAGCCTCACTATACATGTCATCTCAGTAGTGGGGAGGAATGGAAGCAAGATTTTACTCTCCTGCCATCTAAGCAGTCCATGAGATGAAGCTAGAGAGGAGGTTGACAGCTTTGCATTGCCAGCTTTTTAATGGAGTTAAAGGTACTCATCATGTGTTCACCAGCAAAGTCATGACCCTTTGTCACATTTAAATAAGTGCCTCACAATAGGCATGGATTAAGGCTTTGGAGGCAAGGAGCTACTTGGACGTGGAAGGCAGGGAATTAGAGACACAATTATCCGCCCGAGGCATCCAATCAGACTCCCCGCTGAGATCAGAGTGACCAATCAAGCGTCCAGCCGAGATCAGGCCAGCCAATCAAGCTCCCCTGCTGTGTGTTGAGCGGCCGGGCCCTCTGATATTCAGATTTTGGATGGAGCCACCTGGTATTTCTTAACGGAGTGATGGCGACCCAGGTTATCCCCAATACTCTGCTATGTGATGGTGAGAGTTCCAACTCCTTACTCTAATCACACCTCACCACGGAGGACTGATACCCAGCATGCACTGCTTTGTGGCACGCTGCATGTTCATCTACTGTACCGACTGAAAACTGAACACTGTGACTTGCGCTCTACTATATGGTTATATTTGACTGTGGTTATGTGGTTATATGGTTACGGTTGTCTATTGTATACAGTTGGATGTCAAAAATCAGCATGCTGAAAACAGCTAAAAATTAAAATTGCTTGTGTAGAGGAACTGATATCCTGTCCTCATAGAGAAGAGGTCGGCGAGTAACTTTGGCCGCAGGCCAGTATTTTTCATGGTCAATAGATGGCTAGCCACAGACCAGTTAGGGCTATATCCTACTAATATTTACAGTAAACGAAGCTCTGGCCTATTAGTCCACATGCATCTAAACAGAAAATGGATAAAAAAAAAAGTCTTACCGCAAACATAGAGCTTATAAAGAGGAATAGAAAGACAACATGGCAGGCAACTTACCCGGTTTGACAAATGCAATGCCCGTGTAGCTGATATGCAAAGCAGTGTCACTGTTTCAAAATAATATCAGACGGCACTAGCCTACGAGACAGAGGAGCGGCACAAAAATGCTACATTGATGTGCTGGCAGAGGGCTACATGTAGAGTAGGGTAGCTATGCTAGATCCTATTGGGTTCTGGTAGCCTGATAAACCAGCCTAAATGGATTGGATGTCTAATTTAGTCTGGCCCCGATGAATGGATACAACGGAACATTGTTGATGAGCACAACCCGTTGTCTTTCAAACCGTGTCTGTGCCTATAGGCCAACGCTCCCTCAAAACCCCGCCCCAGAGCCCTCTGCCCCGCCCGCGTTGATTCAAAACACATCTCTGCGTTGTGATTGGTTTAGTTGCCATCTGCCAGATTCAGGGCAGTGTTTTCAAAATGTTCAATGGTCCGAGGCCAGACCCAAATGCAGGCAAAACATTTTGCCGTCCAGCAGTTGGCGCTGGTTTTCCAGGCTAGGGTTCTGGGGCTCTTTACCGATTTTTGTAAGCATTGAGATATCAAAATAATGGAATACTACATGCTTGTAAATGCAGTATTGACACAAGGCTTCAACAGAAGGGTTTTATTTGTATGCAATATTTAAAAACAGCATGGACATAATTTGTGAACCTCATGAAGTACACAAAATCTTGCATGAAATCCTTGGTCCTTGAAACTGACAGACAGTAACACGTTCACCTCCGCCAAGGAGGTTATGTTTTCATTGAGGTTTGTTTGTTTGTCTTTCTGTCTGTAACTCAAACAGTTATGGATGCATTTCGAAGAAATGTTCAGGGAAGGTCTGGATGCAGGAGGTGGTTATGTGTTCGCTTGGCAGAGGTTTGTGCTCTCTGAGTGCTTTTCTAGTCTAATAATAGAATGAAAGGGTTATCTAAAGTCCCTTATCCACTGCATGATATCAGCTAACTCGCCTTGACTCTAATCGTTTTTTTTTTTATTTCCAATATCTAAAACTGGTGCATGGTACCTGGTAGGCCTACCTGATCCTATTTTTGGTATCACCTCCGTTGAGAGTAAAAGCGAGCTGAGGCAATGCCAAAAGGTGAAAGTATTGCAAGTCACTGTTTTGGTAATGACATCGCTGTGTTCTGGACAGGAACATCATTAACAAAAAACAAACAAACAAACAAAAAAAAACTAAGCTATATTGTGCTAACACCATAGATATTAGAAAGCTAGATCCTGCTTGTCCGTTGAGTTCTATTAGATGGCATTCATGTGAACATGGCTTGAGGCACTCGGCAGAGGCAGACAACCCGGGTCCAGAAAGTAAAAAGTTGATAAATGTTTTCAGGCAGCGACAGATCCATCAGCCAATCAGATCGCGTGTGTGCAAATACACATACGGCAGACACAACCTCCGAGATCCGTCGACGGACGTGGACAGTGTGAACGCGGGGTTAGTGTGTTAGGAATAGGATTTCAAGTGATTTTGCAAAAATGGCCAAAAAAGCTAATTCCATATCCTACCTTTAATGTTATGTTTTGTTCTTGTCATGTAGTTGTCTGTCAGTAACTCTTATGGACGCTACTTTCAGTGCTATTCTAGCTTTATAAAATGAACGCCTAAAGTTTTTTTTGGCAGACAAGTCTGATGGCTGACAGATCCGAACGTCAGCATCAACATAACTTTGCGCTCTTGAAGAACTCAACAGATGATGTGATGTGAAAGCTGCCAGCGCTAGTCAGAGAGGTTTAGGGCCTAGACTACGAGCGTATATAGACCGACTGCCTACCAGAACCAACTGTCTACTATCCTGCTAGCAGCTGCCTTATCCAGCGTCACTCCAACGTTAGAGGCAGGCAGGACAGGAATAGAGGATCCGTACGCTATCGGAGACCGACTGAGAGTTGCTGATCTATGAGTTGGATTTCCAGGCAACTCTAATCCGGACTGCTCAGAACTTCAGATCCATGTTTCAGCTTAAAAGACAGCTCAAGGACCTGGTTGGACTGTCACTGTTCAAGTAGTCTGCACCATGCTGTGATGGTGTTACTTAGCGGCTAGGCCTACGCCAAGAATGTCGCTATCGTCCACGGACTTGACTTGTTTGTTGTGCTTGTCTAATGTCTGCGTCTTCATGTCGGTGCCTACCCCTATGGTGCCTACAGGAACGCTGTGCGAACACACAGCACCTGCCAAGCGCCAATGGCATGTAGATTTCTGTTCTTGCGAGTGAATTATGGCAAGTAGTCTGCCACTTTGGCATGTATAAAATGGCCACTAATCATCAACAAAATACTTAGTTCTATTACGTTAACGACAAAACGGCTTGCCATATGCCAAGTACGGTGAAGGTGAGGGGGAGGCAGAGCATGGGCAGAGCAGATGCAAGAGTCGCTAGTCCTGGTAACCTAACTAGTAGCACTCAAAAATGTGGAGATATCTTTCGGGAGACAGTCACCTCCACCCCCCTCAAAAATCCCAGCCAGCAGAAGCCACAGAAGCAATCAGCCCAAGCGTCAGGTGGTATGCAGATGATCGTGGGGTGCCGCAACAATGGTTACAATACAGTGAGTCTAATGGCAGGCATACTATGTACTGTGACGTTTGCGGAACTGTTACAGCATCGGATAGGAGAAGAAACGTCCAAACTCATTCGTGATTGGGACGCCGGTTATGAAATTAGAGGCAATCAAAAGCCATGAGAGCTTGAACTTTCATACAGAGTGCATGGTCATATTCAAAGCTCGCTCTGAGCCATACCAGTCCTCGTCGACTGTCAGGCACCTGACCAAGCTGTCTGAGGCAACCGCTGCCAAAATGAAGCTCCTCTGCAGAAATGCTCACGCCATAGCGAAGAAGGCAAGGCCGTTCACCGACTCCACTTGGTTGATGGAATAAAAAGGCCAGACTTTATGGAGGGTGGATGAAGAATAGACACACATGAATTTAGTTTATTTGATTACTTTGCCTCAGTTCAGTTCTTTCATCCTTAGGATTGAAAAAGTATGAATAATACACGTAAATTAAATTTAAAGAAACACTTTATTTATTTATTTAAAAAAAAAAATAACTACGTTATTCCCTTAACTAAGACGAGTTGATACATACCTCTCACGATTCAGTAAGTGCACTCACTGGCTCTGGCGCACGGCGCTACTTTGATAGCACTTAGCTAGCCCAGTTCATTCATTAGGATCCAAACAGAGATGAATTTAGAAATAACCAAACATCTCCATTTTTCCCTATTAAAATGCAGTAACACGACTAGTCACACTAAGTATATGGTGAGACAAAATAAAACGTGGTGCATTTCTATGTGCATTACTATGTTGTACGGCGGAGTAATATCATCACTATTGCACTTTCAGTTTCACTTTGGAGTGAGGATATTACTGCACCGAGTCTAAGTGCTCCAAGTGTTATTCCGCCACACAATAGTTATCCCTCTTACCTGCTTAGACATGCACCACGTTTTATTAAGCAATAAGCCCCGAGAGGCCGTGGGTTATACTGTTTAATCGAACAGCTAAGGGGCGTTGTTAGGCACGACGCAAATCGATTATACAGTATAACCCATGGACTCGAGTGGCTTATTGCTTTTCTAAAACGGCTACTAGGTCGATCTAGCAAGATTTCATGAAACGAAGGCACAGCAACGACAATGTAACAATGTGTTCATAGATAATCTTTCTTCTGCCAAGAAATATATTCCCTCCATATGCTGTGTTGTCATGGGTACGCTGGCGACTACGCCACTCCGTTTCGGCACTGTCTCTGTGTCTCTGTGTTATGTAAAGCGCTTTGGGTTGCACTCAGTGCACGTTAAATGCGCTATATAAATAAAATTACCTTACCTTACCTTTACCTATATGAATGGTTGCCATGCAACAACAAGACGCAGCCACTCTAACCTTTGTGCTAGTTTTGTGGTAGCGCATTACTATAGAGCGAAATGCGGTCAAGGTGTGAGTTTATCGTGATATTTACAACGCCATCGAATGCGATTCAGCCAATCACAATCAAGGACCGGAACTAACTTAGAATTTCATTTTTATACTGGTTAGTTTACTAAATGAGTAAAAAAAATGAGTAAAAAAAATGGTCTTTGTTAAATCTTTATACGTTTATTTTTATATGAAAATATAGTGACATGAAAACAAGCAATAGTTAAAGGTATCATTGATAGTTAAAACTAGCATTAAAAAGTGTGGTTTTTTTTTTATTATTATTATTATTTTATTTCAAAACGCCAGCGGAACGCATGTGCCACCATCAGTTAATGGTTAGCACCGGTGGAGGAAAACTTCAAAAGGTGGTTCATCATATTCAGCAAGGCCTGGAAAAACACTGGAACTGTAAAGACAGCACAGGTATGTTTCCTGTCAACATGAAGGAACTAGGAGAGCGCATATTTGAACCCAGTGAGACCTCTGAAAGACCCCTGCAACCTGAGCCTGAAATGCCAGAGTGGATAGGAACGGAGACAGTAGTAGAAGAGGCTACTCCAGCAGGCCAAACAGAAGGTGATGAACCTTTCATCCTCACAGATTTGTGATATCAATATGTGATTGAGTGTGATTTTTCATTGTTTTTCATACGCTCTAACTACAGGTTTCCACTGGTGACTGCCAATATCACCTCTACCTCCTATGAGTGTCCTCGTGGAGAATATAAATGCAGCGATGCCGCTGCCTTGATAATCTGGGCTGTTCATAACCTCAGCTCCACGGACGTGGAGTGTAGATGGAGGAAGCCCTGTGTTCCGTCAGACACAGTGAAGGCAGAGGAGGAACTATTCCCTTCCTGTAGGTACAAAGCACTGACCCGTTCAGTGACCCCGGAGGACCGCCAGTGATACTGGACCAATTCCGGGGTCGCTTCACTGGGGTTTCCTGGCTGCTGACTCCTGAGCCAGAGAGTCATATAGAAATCAAAGAATCAAAGAATCACTTCATACACAAATTTGTAAAAGCATACTAAAAGTAAATCGATCAACACCAAATAATGGAGCAAGAGCCGAATTAGGTCAATTTCCATTAATAAGAACATTTTTAAAAAGAGCAATTCAATTTCATAATCACCTCAACAAGTCCAGTGACCCAAATTCCTACAAGTATCAAGCCCTTTGGTGTCAAGAGCAGGATATTGCAAAGAGTGCCCTCAGCCAATTAATAATAAATTGACATTCTTGCACCAATTTAAATATCAATATAATAAACCACAAGAAAATAGTGGCACAACAAAAAGAAAAGTACATACACCATTGGGAAAGTAAAATGGAAGTATATCAATCATTAGAAAGATTTTAAAATGGCTGAATACTTATACATCATAAAAGACCCCCCAGATCTGAAAACCAGTCACTAGGTACAGACTCAGTGACCACACACTGGCCATAGTAAGAGGCCACCACAAACAAACATGGCAACCAAAAGAGGAGAGGGTATGCACATGCTGCACGTAAGAAATTGAAAATGAAAAATATTTTCTTTTACATTGCAAACAATTTGAAAACATTTGATCAATATATTACACAAATATGTTGATCAAAAAATATAATCCCACATTTTAGAAATTGACATACTGTAATGACACCCAAATTAAATACTTAATGGCCATTCAGGCAGCAACAGCGGGCCAGAAAGACTACCTCTGACATGCCCTGTGGAAAGGTCGGCTGACAGCCAGCAATTTTGGGAGTGTGCAAAACGTTCCACCCCTTCACTCATCAACAGGCTCTATGGGAACCAGGTCCTGTCAGGTGTATTGGCTGTGCAGTGGGGCATCGTCAATGAAAAAGAGGGCATTGCTACATTTGAGGAGGACACCAGCCTGAAGGTCAAAGCGTCTGGCTTGTAAGTGACCGGGTCTGGGATCCTCGGTGCCACTCCTGATGGTCTTGTTGGGAAGACAACCATCATCGAGGTGAAGTGTCCATACAAATGGAGGGACTGTACTTTTGAAGAGGCGGTAATGGACAAGACCTCGTATCTTCACAAAGACGGTGGCACCAAGAAAAGGGACGACGGGTACTGGCACCAAGTGCAGGGGCAGCTTTTGTTTGTCACATAGGCCAACATATAGCGTAGGCGATTTGTAAAAATTGATGCAGTTGCTGGAGGGGCAAGCCATTGAACCAGCAGAGAATGTTCAACAGCAGGGCTGGGCAACCATACAGGGCATATGTAGCCAGAAGTGGGAGGAGGCAAGGCCACATCATCTTAAATGATTACTTGAAATCTGAGAGCTGCCTCGCCTCTGCCAGCAATGTCACAACGGGGAGGTGGCCTTAAGGTGCAAGGATTGCCTCCCGCATCCATATTTCTGTGGCACCTGCGACCTGGAGTGCCATCACAAGTATGTCCTGCGCAATAGATACTCCATGGATGGATTTTACACCCCCCTACCACCATCCACAGTGCTTCATTCAAGTTGGGGAAGAGATCACTCAACAGCACCATAGTAAGCAATGCCTTTTATGTCATGTAATTGTTCTGTCTATGATACGACTATCATTTCTAAAGCTTTTAACATTCTTCAGTGAAGTTTCTGCCATTGGATCTGCCACCACAGGCACACACAACCAGTGGTTCTCATCACAATGGTAAGTGTGTGCGTTATTAAAATATACTTTTTAATTATGTATAGTGCGGTACTAAAGCCTTGCTGAAATGAGCATAAATGTTGTTAAAATTCATATAGAATATTATTTTTTTTGCTTAATAGGACGCAATGATCTGGTCATCATGCCAGGGCTCTGTTGTGGAGACTGTGCTAAGACTTGGACACCAGTTGTGTTTTACATCCAAAAAAGTGGGTATTGGCCAGCCAACACACACCTTTCCTTCCTATACAATGAGGATGTCTTCAAAACGTTTGAGACCATAAAGCTTTTTGTGCCAGGAAGCTCTAGGCTGGCGTTGATGAGACCTCTGAATTTTAAGTCCAGCAGCTGGATGGGTGAAGCACTTGAACATTTTGTCTTACAGTAAGACACTATCTTTAACACTTCTCTGAGTCAAGCTCCTGTTCCATCACATTTCAAGGCCACCAACATCAGCGGCATGGTTGGGCTGCCAGTTGCTGCGTTTACATGAGAGCTTTAATTCCGAATAAAACCAAGTTATTTAGGAATAAAAGTTAATTCCGCTTTAAAAGAGACCATGTAAACGCTTATTCCGCTTGAAAATGATTATTCGGAATTAAACTTAATTCAGGGAGAATGCAACACATTCATGAACACTTACAAACAAAAGCACCCAATTTCCTTCTGTGCCTCTGCAAGGCAACTGTATAAAAACCCGATTTTTGCCTACCTGAGGCTTACTCGCTAGCTATTATATACTGCTGCACATCAAACTTACCTTCAGTCATATCCAGGTATGGCTCACATATCTTGACCTATTTCAAGTATTCCACCTTGACAATCATCGCATCCACTTCTAAGTAATGCTACGAGATCTATTGATGGGGGAAAAAACAAACAAATTAATATTCTTCATTTAGCTCATTCGCTTGTTAGATGAGATGAATATCTAGCTACGTTTTCCATCTAACTACTAGCATGTCGGTAACGTTAGCTGATTGACCACGTGAAAGTCATTACCATGCATGAATGGAACATGTTACCTAGTTAGCACCTTAGTACACCATGGGTGCCTTCCATGTAACGATTTATCTGGCTTCCTTCCTCCCTCGATCCTCGTTCACCGGAAATCGCTCACAGTCGAGGGCACGAGGACATCTCATTCATGTAATTGCAACCAGAGGAGGCAAGACCGAGGACAAAGGAGGGAGGTGGCAATCCCGATACGAGAGGAAATATAAGACCATCCCACGCGGAAGTGTTATTTCGGAGATGGGCGTTCTGTGGCTACGCATGGATGACGTATCCTGTATAACGTTTAAAAATATAGAAATATAGAAATGTTGTCTGTTATTTATGGCGTGTGAAGTTGATGCTAAAAGCTATAGTGGGATTATGTTAGGGGCTCATGAAGAAACATAAATGTAGCCTAACGAACAATAAGTTAATTATTTGAACGTCCTTATCAACATTTGCCATTGAAACATTTTGTGTATCTGCACAAAAAAAGCATCATGTCGGACCTAGTGATTTTAAATTATGCGTTATGTGTTGAGTTCAAAACACAATGTTGTAAGTGTCCTTTTTTATCAGCAGAAGAGCTGACCAGTTGCATGCACACAGATGTCGGCGCGTCTTTTGGATCCGCCCTATTACACTGACATCGCACATGCTAAATGGTGTATGCAGTCGAGGACGTCTCATTTGCGCAGTTCATCAAGCTTCGTTCCTCCATCCTCCGCTCATTCCTTCGTCGTTTCCTTCGCAAAATTCATTAGTAGGAGGGGCTATGACCGGGGCGAGGATCGAGGGAGGAAGGAAGGACCGATAAATCGTTACATGGAACGCACCCCATAACGTCAGCTAATAGCCTTATGCTAACTTAGCTAACAAGGCATGGCGATGTAGATATTACCAAACGGACAATGTCGACCTCACACACACAAAAAAAAATGTAGGACGACACATTGCGTCATACAAGTCAAGCAAACAGAATGTAATTTAGTAAGCAGCTAAAAGCTTTGATAACTTCTCAATGCTAAGATACTTTGACAACGGGCGGCAAAGTCTAGCAGCTACAGTTTCGTAAGCAAAACAAAACCCCAAATGTATTGAGAGTGCAACGCAACTACTAATATACGTATTTTATAAATGAAAAATGGCAAAAAATATATGAATTTATTAACTTACCAAACAGAATTGTCCACCACATGGAGAAACGTCTTTTATCCGGCAGGGAGATTTTAGTAATGGCGGCGGACTGCGCTGAAACTTTTAGGGATGTTCATGGCAAAATGTCCCGGATGGAACTCGTTACACCCAATTAGTGTTTATTTATCGGAACTCTGCAAATTAACACCGGCTTTTGTATCATATCAACACCAAAAGAGTTAAGTGTTTAACATTGAACACTGCAACAGTGTTTATTTGTCATAACACCAGAAATATAACACCCATGAATTTGCTGTGTAGAAGACAAAGTATACTAAACAACAACCACTGAGCCACCTTCGGACATGTGTTTCTCAATACAAGAAGAACCATATGTGAGGTAAGTGTACAGGGATTTTACACATTTTTAGGGTACATTGACTTGCCCACATTCCTCAGTGGTTCAAAGGGCCTGTATGCCCAGCAGGAGGAGACAAATTCCGGTCTCAAAACCGGAAGTGCTACGGGCTGTTGTGATTGAGGTTGCCTGTTTCTCCACCTCAAGCGAGAAGGAAAGTCTGAAACATCCAGAGTCCTAGCTGCTGAACAGCAGAAGTTCCTCAATCATCTGAAAGAACTGTGCGATCTTAAAGGAAGATAAAATAATCAACCCCTTCAAATAAATGGCTATAGAGCTCATCACCCTAGACACTGGTAAGGTCATTGATCATGAGATCTCCAATTCCCTCTGGGAAGCTCCTAACATGGGCAAAGCCATGTTCACAGAGTTTGCCCATACACAAAAGAAATATATTGGGCATATATTTTCAAGAGTGTGTGTTAATATATGTCAGAATATATTGAAATACTTGAGACCACTGTTTCAGGGGTTCACAAGAGTCCTGCAACTTATGAAAGCTAGTTTTTTATCTTTGAATTGAGTTTGAGAAGGTTGAAACAAAGGGGTCCAGGATGTTCCTCCCTTTGTGGGTTATCCTCCCTTTTAAGTTGAAAACCTTCCTCAAAGAGCCGTTAGGTCTCTACTTCGATGCCCCAGAGAAAAGGTCCTACTCCCAGCTAGCATGCGCACGTTGTATCAACGTTGACATTGGTTGACTGTGTTGAAGGTGAATTGCAACGTTGACACGACTGTTAACAACAACGGCAGCCCCTCAACCCATCGCACGCACACGTTGTATCATGTTGCCATTGTGTTGAAGGTCGAATTACAACATTGAAACACCTGTTACTACAACGTCAACCCACGACTGGTTGTTGGCAGCTAGCAGCGTTTTTCAATAACCCAACAATTGGGGTTTCATTAAGTTTAACCCTACCTTACACCTGTATCTGTTCGTATGACAAGGGATTTCAACGTTGAAACACCTGTTACAACAACGTTAGGCCACGACTGGTTGTTTGCAACTAGCAGCGTTTTTCAATGATGCAACAATTGGTGTTTCCCTAAGTGTAACCCTACCTTACAATACCTTGGGGGATTGCCCCCAATGACAAGGAATTTCAACATTGAAACATCTGTTATAACAATGTTAGCCCAAATTGGTGTTTCCCTAAGTGTAACCCTACCTTACAATACCTTGGGGGATTGCCCCCAATGACAAGGAATTTCAACATTGGAACATCTGTTACAACAATGTTAGCCCACGACTGGTTGTTTGCAACTGCAGCGATTTTTAAAAAACAAGTATTAAGGTTTCATTAAGTGCCTTACACCTACATTTGTTTCTAAGACATCCCTCTCGCAGGTCATCTTTACTAGAAGTTGTACTACAAAAAAATCTCACGAAACTTTATTTCCTAGCAATTGAGGAGAAAATCACTGTTGCCGTTACAGGCTACCCCAACCTGTACGACCCTTCCCTGCTGTCCTACAGGGACAACGATCAAAGAAATGCTGCCTGGAGGGGAGTGGCAGCGTTTTTTGGAGTCCCTGGTGGGTTTGCACTGTGTAGCCTAGATTAAAATTAAAATGTTGATTCAACAGATTAGTTGCAATGTTAGCAGAAAGCTCGGCCATGGAGGTATATGGCTAACCACCTCCAGCCTGCCTCGCAGGGCTACTGTACCCCTGCCACAATCCCCTCAGCTGCGCCCACACCTGGCCCGCTGACTATGCCCATCCCCACACCTGGCCCACTGGCTGTGCCCGTGCACATACCTGCACCTGCTCCACTGACTACGCCCACCACCCCACTTGAATCTACCCTGCTGGCTGTGCGCACCCGTTAGTTGCACCCACCCTCCCACCTACGGAGGCTGGAGACCTGGAGGAGGCAGGCCCTTCGACCGCTCATTTTCGTCCTCCAATGAGGAAGAGGAAAGGAAAGGGCACAATGAGTGCCTTTGAGCACGAGCTCCTGGAGACTCTGCAGGAGGTGGGCACTGTACAGGAGCAAACACCACCACCTGCTCCTGCTCTGTCCCCAGCAAATAAGGACGAGGGGTTTTAAGCCTCACGCCAGCTATTAGCCGGATGACCTTGGCCAAGAGGGCCGAGGTGAAATTTAAAATGTATCGTTTAGTGTATGAGGCAGAAGTAGAGGGAAGTGATTTTCTTGTAGTGTATTTAAATGTTCATTTGTGTTTAGTTTATATCTTATGTTATTTATGTTCATGTTTGTTTTCTATGTACATAGTTTGACAATCTGTTAATATATTTTTGTTCAATAAATAATGGAGTTTCAACGGTTTGCATGACTTTTTTATCATTTTTATCATTGTTTTTATTCTGTAGGGTTTACTCTTGCTGTGCACTGCACAGTTACTAATTAGATAGCTTTACGGTAACTGAAGTATAATATAATGTTGTTTAGAAGAATCACCGGAAAAAGACAAACTTCAGAGGTAAACAACACAAAAGGAAGTGGGAAGTTATGGATTCCCAATTTCCCAAAGAGTTGAAGCTTTCAAATGGTGTATAACATTACTATGCTGCATAGCACTATGGTTCAAAATTGATTTTGAATGTTGGGGGAGGGGGTGGGGGTTCAACTACCATCGGAAAACCCTGCCCTCTGCCTTCTCCTCAGGGTCATGACCCGCAGATAGTCTCAGCAGTGGTGGGGCTGACAGCCATCACTCTTCTGTACATTCGCCACTATGAAGACAATGCCAAAAGCACACTCAACTAAGCCTAGCACGACTGAGGCGGTAGTTGTACACCCTCTGCTCTCCAGGGACATGGGGGCCAGGGAAATGCCCCCGACTGAGGCGGTAGTTGTACACCCTCTGCTCTCCAGGGACATGGGGGCCGGGGAAATGCCTCATCACCCATTAACACGTATGGCATTGGACCACGATGCTCAGACCCAGGGATGACTGCATCTTCAGGGAGGTCCAGGGTGCCATCTCGGAGGAGCTCTAGGTGTCTACACATACTGTAAAACGAATCACCAACAACTTGGCTCACGAATCCGACGTCTATAAAAGAAGACTGTTTTATGAACACTTATCCCTTCCAGCTCCTCACGAAGGAAAGTCCACGAGCTCCCGTGTGAGGTCTCACGTGACTTTTCTGTGCTTCAGATGGGGTTGCGGTCTCAAATTGATTCTATGTGTATACTAACTATTCCAAAGTTTACAGACTGATTGGTGTTTCGTTTTATGTGTAGACACCTAGAGCAACCTACTGATGAGGTTTGGTGCTGTTTTGAGCAATGTTAGTGGTTTAAAAATGCGATTTTGAAAGAGTGTGGCTGTAAGCCCCATGCTAACCCACTGTTTGCGATTTTGGGCTGTAGCTCCTGCCCGTGCTAGCTCTGTACTGCGTGATGAGCGAAAATGACTTCCTCCACGGCTTAGTTGATGTATTTTCATTCAGAAAATAGCATTTTTTTCAATTTTCGCCAAACTTACACTTTAAACACTCCAAATAAGTTGTATTCGTCCATAGACTGTACATAAACTACAGTAAAGTGACATAGTTGGCAGCAAGATGTAACTGCTAACTAGCATAACAGCTAACTAACTAGCGAGCCGCTCGTTTAATGTTGGTGACGTAGGGGAGCGCCGGGTCGATTGAGACATGGGGCAATTGATACACAGCGATTTCCTCGAAAACCATGCAAGCTTGAGCCGTCAGATTTTGACACTACGTCAAGCACATAACACCAATCCTGGCAAAGCTTGTGAAATTACGTCACGCCATTCAAAAGTTATTAGCGGGAACCGGTTTTCGTCTACGGTAAGTAAAATCTTACATGCGGTAGTTTTTTGGCGATCAAAAGTTATATTTTGGTGCCATGCAATAATAATATGATCAAACAACAGATGAATTTGTCCTTAAACAGGCCCTAATGTATGCAATGTTATAGTATTGAAGTTTAGAGGCAAAACAGGTTTAAGTGTCAGTAGTCGCTGGAGGTTCGATTGGTACAGCTGTTAAAATGTCCCTAACGCTAACCCGGAAGTGGCCACATTACACAATCAATATCAGTATAAATCACCGAATTAATAACTGTTTTGCAATGAACAACAACTGATTTGAGTTAACAACAACTTATTTGAATGAACAACATATATTTTGAATGAACAAAACGTGAAATTTTCGGGATGACGAATACACTAGTATGTTGTCCGATATGCGTCATAAAAACGTGAGTAAGGTCATTAGTTTCTGTTTAAAACATGCTGTATTAATTGCCCCTCCTATGTGTCTCAAACGACACGCATAGGTGGGCATTGTCAACTTACGTTCAAAGTTTGAAAACAGCGCGATCATCCAACATATATGTTAAAATACACATGTAACTAAGACACAATACATGTGAGTTGTTGATCACATGATAAAAATGTTTGTGTACATAACGTAATCTAAAGATCGTTTTAGCGATTATCGCCATATCTCACTGAAGAAGGGTAAAGCCCGAAACGTCTGTGAGGCGATTAAAAAAGTAAAAGGAAACTGCCGTGTGCTTGCTTTATTTATTTTCAATGAATGTTCTAGGTTCCATTTAAATGCACCTATTAAAGAGACCCTATGCAACTTTTTCATAGTCATAAAATCGCTTAGAAATCGTTGTTTTGCTTGACTGACAAGTTTTATCGAAAACAGTAATATTTCCTCCCGCCCCCAGTGTCCCTATCCGCTATTGCAACCTTGCAAATTGTTCAGGAGACGATCGTTCCCTGTTTACATCTGGAAGGCTGAAACGCATAAAGAACAAGAAGAACCACGCTTGCAATTTATATATTTATATATAGCCTATGTATAAATATACACACTAAAGCTGTCGGGGAAGCTCTGCAGAGAAATATGCAAGTATAAAACGAGTGAAAATGAAAAACGAAACCGAAACTTAAGATGAGATCACCAATCCTGCATAGTTTCTCTTTAACTACCATGTCCTGACTGATTTTCAGATATTCCAGTGGACCTTTTGGCCAAAACAGGTCAAACATACACAAACAAACAACGAGAGTTTGCCCTCACCCTCTACCTCCATGGCCCTAAAGCATATCACTATCTGAGAAAGATTTTACATCTATCCCTCCCACATCCACATACACTGCAAAGGTACTGTAATTCACTTCCATTCTTCCGCTATGAGGTTAATACATGAGGACGGCTAATATTGCGTCAATTAATTTATTTCTTTTAACTTAACATAAAACAGTCCTGCTGCTTATACACAATGTAGCCAATACACAGAAAATGACTGTATCTTTCCCTTTTTTTCTTTTTTAAAGATGGCTCCAATCTGTTAATTCCAACCCTGGTCTTAACATGCCAATGCTGGAAATGCTGAAAAGCAGGAAAGAGCAGGACCCAGCGAAATACGTCTCTGTGTGCGTTATGTTGGATGCCATGTCCATTAAGAAACAACAGCAGTACCATCATTACTCTGCCATCGCTAAGAGTGGCTTTGTGGATATGGGCAATGGGCCTTGTGAAGGTGAACTTGCCACTGAGGCTCTTTTTATGATGGTAGTTGGCCTGAGAAGTCACTGGAAGGCCCCAATTGCCTACTACCTCACTGGTGGACTTACCCCCGATGCACAAAAGCCATTGGTAGAGCACGCAATGAGAGAGCTGCATCACTGTGGCATAAAGGTGACTTGTCTCACCATGGATGGTCATGCCTCTAACCTGAAAATGTGCGACTTGCTAGGATGTCAACTCAAATCTGACCCTTATCAACCAATCAAAAGTTACTTCAGTCACCCAGTGACAGGGGAAAGGGTGTATTTGTTACTTGATGCGCCACATGCTCAGAATTGCCAGGAACATACTGAAAGTATACAGTCCGCTAAACAGCAGCAATGGGCAGATCAACTGGACCTACATCAATCACCTAAATACCCTTCAGTCATCATCTGGTTCACATCTGGCTAACAAAATAACAAAAACATCAATTTTTGAGAGTCAAAAAATAAAGATGGCCCTGGCAGCACAAACGCTGAGCTCCTCTGTTGCAGTGGCTCTGCGCACAGTGAGGGACCTTGGCTACCCACAGTTCCGGAACTGTGAAGCAACAGCAGAATTTATAGAGGTAATGTCCTGTTTAATACAGTGGTTCCCGAACTATTGCTACATCGGGGCCCTTTTGTAGGTGGCAATATTGAACATATTAATAAATATATAAATATATAATACATATATATACAATATTAATAATAATTTTTGTAAAAAATATTTGAACTGGACGGAGAGGGTGTAGTACCTACTAAAATGCAGACAATCAGATTGTCAATGACTGACGGGAAACCCCTGCACAGGACAAATAGGTGTTTGAAAGTCATGACATTGCTTTTAATTAAATGTATAATGTTCATTTTACATGATGTGATGTCCTGTTCACTCGTTATGCAAGTTCAAGGACTGCTATTAATCTTTAGGCCTAAAAACATAATATTGCATTGCAAAACTAATTTGATTTACTTTGGTTTCTAGTTACACTTTCAATTCCAATTATTTGTCTTTGCAAGATGCTTGTCTGTCCTGGGATTCATCATCAATATAGACACCATGATGCTGATGATTCCAGAACGGCTTCAAAGCCAGCTGTATATCTGCACATATAGATTCAGCCAGGATCACCTGGAACTTCTTTTTAATTCCATCAGGGCAGCAGGTAAACAATGTTTACTAATCTATTTTCTTTTAGGATGTTTATCCAAAAAACAAGGCCTATGTCTCAGTGTTCTTTACAATGATTTGACCAGCATTCACCTCTCTGTACCCCCATGTATACCTCTCTTTTCCTTGTTAAGGTGGCTGGAATAACAATCCGTCAGCAGCGCACTTGAGAGGCATTTTCCGCCACTTGATGGTCCAATGTGGGGAGTCTCCTGGTACCTCTGGCAACGTGACAGTGCAGGATGACACAGTGTCTCTTGCTGCAGTAGATATGTGGCAGCAGAGGACACTGAGGACATACCATCGCCTTTTGTCAACCTCACAGCCCTTGTATCTGACCATTCCTACTTTCCCACTCGTTTTGGCAGTCTCATTGACAATGCGCTAGTCTACATCTCTGGCTTTGTTGTCTGACAAGTGCTAAAGAAATGCAACTGTCATGTGTGCCACACAAGCTTAGTCACTGATGCTGTACCCTCATCATTCCACTCTAGCTACCACCTCCTTAAAGGGATATTCCGCCATTTTTGGAAATACGCTCATTTTCCACCTCCCCTCGAGCAAAACAATCGATATTTACCTTGTTCCGTTCATCCAGCCATTCTGTGAGTCTGGCGATACAACTTTTAGCTTCAGCCTAGCATAGATCATTGAATCGGATTAGACCATTAGCTTCTCGCCTGCTAGCTTAAAGGGATATTCCGCCATTTTTGGAAATACGCTAATTTTCCACCTCCCCTCGAGCAAAACAATCGATATTTACCTTGTTCCCGTTCATCCAGCCATTCTGTGAGTCTGGCGATACAACTTTTAGCTTCAGCCTAGCATAGATCACTGAATCGGATTAGACCATTAGCTTCTCGCCTGCTAGCTTCATGTTTAAAAGTGACTAAGATTTCTGATAATTTTCCCATTTAAAACGTGTCTCCTCTCAAGTTAGAAAGTGCAATAAGACCAACTGAAAATGAAACCTGGCGTTTTTCTAGGCTGATTTGACATGGAACTACATTCTCATCTGGCGTAATAATCAAGGCAACTTGCAAACGTACCATAGGCGCAGTGATATCGTACGCAGCATCTGAAAATAGTCCCCATAGATATCAAGCAGTAGTAGTGCCAGTAGCTGCAAGTTGCCTTGATTATTACGCCAGATGAGAATGTAGTTCCATGTCAAATCAGCCTAGAAAAACGGCAGGGTTCATTTTCAGTTGGTCTTATTGCACTTTCTAACTTGAGAGGACACACGTTTTAAATGGGAAAATTACCAGAAATATTAGTCACTTTTAAACATGAAGCTAGCAGGCGAGAAGCTAATGGTCTAATCAGATTCAATGATCTATGCTAGGCTGAAGCTAAAAGTTGTATCGCCAGACTCACAGAATGGCTGGATGAACGGGAACAAGGTAAATATCGATTGTTTTGCTCGAGGGAAGGTGGAAAATGAGCGTATTTCCACAAATGGCGGAATATCCCTTTAATGTTTAAAAGTGACTAAGATTTCTGGTAATTTTCCCATTTAAAACGTGTCTCCTCTCAAGTTGCAAACTACTGGCACTACTACTGCTTGTTGTCTATGGGGACTATTTTCAAATGCTGCGTACGATATCACTGCGCCTATGGTACGTTTGCAAGTTGCCTTGATTATTACGCCAGATGAGAGTGTAGTTCCATGTCAAATCAGCCTAGAAAAACGCCAGGTTTCATTTTCAGTTGGTCTTATTGCACTTTGTAACTTGAGAGGAGACACGTTTTAAATGGGAAAATTACCATGCCAAATTCCACCTGTCAGTTACGCATATTGCCGTGCAAAGCCAATGTGTCTGGACAAAAAGCCAACTTGGTTATACAACTCAGAGATAAATGGATACAACTCTGAACCGGTTGGACTCAGCACAGATGTCTGGGTCCCATGGCCAGTGTTTAAAAATGGATTGCCTCATATCTCAGGTCTGATCTGCTATAAAAGTGGGGACAGAGGCAAGAATTTTGAGCTCATATTTTGACCACAGCGCTGACATGATGGTAAGTGGATTTCTCTCTTGCACTCTTCAACAGAAGCAAGTGTTCATTGAGTGTGATTTTACACCAGTGTCTGTCATAGTAGATTTATATGCGTTTGTGTTGTGTATGCATTGTAATGTGAATGTGCACATGTGAGTTTTATCTCCGTCCGTTTATCTCATTCCGTTTTATAATCTCCGTCTCTCACAATCTCTCATGTCTGTCTATTTCTCTGTGTGTGTGCGTGTGCGTGTGTGTGTGTTTACCTATTTTTTTCACAGGTGTTGTTTATCCTACTCGCTCTCATTCCGACTTGTTTTACGTCACCGCTTCCTCTGGACTGTGCTGACGTCCAATCCCAGAACCCCACCAAGCCCAGTGGGGTGTACACTATCTTTCCTGGGGGGCCCATCTCCCCCCTGCAGGTCTACTGTGACATGGAGACCGATGGGGGAGGATGGACAGTGAGTAGTACCACACGTAGACAGTAAAGGAAATGGACTAACAGACTTAATTTAGTGTGGAGGGCACTGACAGTTTCTTCCCATTGTACTGCGCAGACTCACAGACGTTAGCGATCGAACTGAATCTTGTAACTTGCTGTAACTCGTCTGATAGATGAGCCACACATTATTAAGGGAATATTTCGGTATTTTACACTGTTTTCTGTATTGCCTAGCATGAAAACGAGTGTTTGAGACCGAAATCTCAACGATTGAGGCCGTTTGTGGAATTTGGCAGATTTAGAATGGAGCTCTGTATGGCTTTAACATTGCTCGCTTTGTGCATGGTCAAAAGTGAGCAATGTTAAAGCCATACAGAGCTTAAAACACCCCTAAACGTTCCTTTTTAAAAGTGTGCAGCTCATCGAGTGGTTACTGGTCTTCAACGATCTTCTATAGCAAGTTTAGCAGCGAAATACAGCTTCTGGCATCTGTTATCAGGGATTTCCGAAATCACGAAAGTACTTTTTCAACCGTGTGTGCCTAATATAACAACAGAATTTGAATTTCACTGCGAGAATATTTAGATTTTATTGTTTATGTAGAAAATACAGAATCTACAACAATGACACAAAACGCATGTGACATGAAGTTATGGGATTTAAAAAAAAATCCAAAATGAATGGGTGTCCTATGGGGCGTTAGCAAAGAGTTTATATCTCCAGCTCCATAGGTGTTTCAACTTCTGGTAATTCGCCTGCCCCCTTGGTGCCACACTGAGTAAGCTGTGCTCTGACACTGAACAATATGCCGCCACTCGTTGATGATTTGTTTCTCTCTGCCTGCACTCCACACCACATTTGCCTCTTTATTACCTCCGTCAAGGGGTTTGTCTGTCTGTCTGTGTGTTTGTTCGCAAGATAACTCAAAAAGTTATGGATGGATTTTGATGAAACGTTCAGGGAAGGTCTGAAATGACCCAAGGAAGAAAATGATCACATTTTGGGAGTGATTCGTCTCACCGTCTGCATCCAGGAGGCGGTTATGTTTTTGCTTGGCGGAGGTTTGCGCTCTCTGAGTGCTTTTCTAGTCTTGATCATGTTACTACCCTTAAAAGTATCGTCAGCAATTACATAATTTCTAATCCAATACGTTTTTTGGTGAAATGAAAGGGTAGGTAAAAGGAGAGGATAGGTGAGATCTCATAAGTGTTTCCATGTTACTTCTAAAAGCAATGTTCTCTGGTCAATACTCTATAAGGTGTTCCAGAGAAGAATGGATGGTTCTGTGAACTTCTACAGGGGCTGGGATCAGTACAAGGAGGGCTTTGGGAACAAGGATGGGGAGTACTGGCTGGGTATGTCCTACAGCATCCACTACATTACACTACATGATAGGGGAGCTACACCAGGCACGTAATTGAAACGTTTCGTTCGTGAAGTGTATGCTGCAGCATTAATCATTATAATCAATGTAAGTAGCTACAGACGTGACAGTGGCGCGTACATTCGGAGGGGGGAATTAGACCAGTCTTCTAAAATGGATATTACGCATCGAGAACGGAACGCTTCAGTTACCTGGAACGCCTGGTGTAGCTTCCCTGTTAGTCTCTCTCCTTCTCTCTATGTGTCCTTCAACAAAAAAAAAATGACCCACCTCGAAGTTGTCATGATCAGGGAAACTAATTCATTCGAGTTTGTAGGACCAGGCTGTAAGTTGACATATTAACATGGGTGTCTAGCCGCATAGTCAGTTTTGATAACACATAAAATGTATTCACATTTACTCCACCATCAGGAGTGGGTCAGGATTGAGTGTTGTCATTATTCAAATTGAACAAAGTAATCTTCACCTGGTCTATGTTCTGACCTGTCTGCAGGGCTGGAGAACATTGAGCTGCTGACCACGAGGATTGGGAAGTATTATCAGCTGAGGGTGGACATGGAGGACTGGGAGGGGGGGAAGGGCTACGCCCTCTATCAAGGTTTTCGTGTGGACCCTGAGAACTACGGCTATGCACTGGGAGTGGGCAAATATCTTTATGGTACTGCTGGTGAGTATCCCCCCTCCGTTTGATACTGATTCTGAGGAATGTTAACTTTGAAAGATCATAATTTTTCTTAGCCTACTGCCACCCAACTAGCTAAAAGCCACCTCCGTCATATGCTAAATATTACGATGTTTTGAACGTCTGTATTTTATTGGGTGCAATGTGACATTTAAACTTCACAACGAGTTTGGCGAATTAATATTCAAGTGTGATACGGCCTACAAATTGGAACTACTTCATAGGTGTGCAAATAACATACGGTTAATGCACCCCCTTATAAAACGCAGGACAATGGGGAATTCAACCAAGCAGTGGAATAATGCAATGTAATACATCTCCCCCTAGGTGACAGTTTGGCGTTCGTCCACGGCATGAGGTTCACCACTTACGACAGAGACCAGGACTACCATGAGGACAATTGTGCCAAACTCCTTTTGGGGGCATTCTGGTATAAGGCTGGTTCCTGTTCTGATACCAACCCAAATGGCATTTATGCTGAAGATTCAAGCTCTCCGTTCTCGAAAAACATATTTGTTGTATGGGCTGGTTGGAATGGAATTAACTACTCCCTCAAGGGAATTTCCTTTAAGATAAGGCCAACGTAAAACACGTTGAAACACCTTTGATGAAGACTTCAGATGACATAAATAAATATGATATCAATAAAAAGCCTCATTCATTTTGATGTGATTTTTACATGTTTCACAGAACCCCCAAAGTCCCATACGGTAATGTTATTTTGATAGTGCGTGTGAGTGTGTGTGTGTGTGTGTGTGTGTGTATATATATATATATATATATATATACCGTATATACTGTATATACACACAGTACAGTATACACACACACACACACACTGTATAATAGATATATTAAGATCTCGTTCCCATAAAACAATAACTTGTACACACAAGATAAATGTCATGACATTCAGCAGATGTTTATTTTACTTTTTTGAATCCAAAGTGAGTTGCATTACAAGGTCCATTGTCCCCGGAACAACTCGAGTGAAGGCCCTTACTCAAGAGAAGGTGGAAGGTGGGAATTGAACCCACAACATTCCAGTATGTTGTTCCCACGATATAATCACTTATGCACACAAGATATAAAAATACATGGTTTGACTTTTACTTTTTGAAGCTGGTCTTTTCCACCTCTGATTGCATTTTTGTGAATCTCTGTGAGAGTAAGTGTTTTCACCGTAAGGGCTGAAGTAGTGGCATAGTTCTACATACGACTAATGGAAAAGGAAACGTGCCGATTTTCTAGGCTGATTTGACATGGAACTACTCTCATTCTGGCGTAATAATCAAGGATGCAAACGTATCATGGGCGTAGTGATATCACACCCTACTACTGCTTGTTGCCTACGGGGACTATTTTCAGGTACTGTGTGATATCACTGCATCCATGGTATGTTTGCATCGTTCCTTGATCATTACGCCAGAATGAGAGCATAGTTCCACTTTCAGATAAAGTAAGGGGGAACTGAATGGAAGGATAGACCTTTTCTCTGCAGTGCAGTTTGACGTATGAATTCTGGACTATTTTAATGCAATTAAGTGTGTTTCGTGGATATAAGATACATACTGTATCTCTGTGTGTGTGTGTGTTTGTGTGGGTTTATTTGCATGCTTATGTATGGATATATGTGTGCTTTTCTGCATATAGGGTATGTTTGTGTGTGTATGTATGTGTGTAACACATGCGTCTTCATGTGTGTGTAGACTATTGGTGTGTGAACATCCACAAATCTATTGCTCTGTCTTTGCTCTGAGAGAATGTGGACCTTGTTACGGTGGGACCGTGAGTGAGTACCTTTTTGATGATGGGGAGGCAGGCAGACCTCTTGCAAAGACACAGATCCATTCAGACAAACCGTGGGAGACGTTCAGAATATAGAGAGAAGTTCAGGATATACACAGAGCGAGATGTTCAGGATATACTGTACAAGGAGCAGTGGGAGAGAAGCTCAGGATACTCTAGGAGCAGTGGGAGAGATGTTCGGTTCCGTATCATTGGTCCGACATCCCATAAGTCCGACATCTCATTAGTCCGAAAATGAACCATTGACCAGAGATCCCATTAGTCCGACATCCCATTGGTCCGAAAAAAAGAAGCCCATTGGTCCGACATCTCATTAGTCCGACCATACAATACATTAACAAATCCAGACTTTGGTCTATTTCCTAAAAACTCCGTCTACCACTGTTTACAGTTAGAGTGATGTGACGCTATTTGTAGTATGATTTCAATAGCAGGGACATAGGCTAGTGGATGGGTGCGTGACTGTCATGCAGGTGACCCAGGCTCACATCCCGCGATGAACTTCTAGCATGAGATGTGTTTTATATTTTTGCAAACGAACATCGAAGCAAACGTGTTTCAGTCGTATAAACTTTCATACGACAAAACCACAAATTAGCCTATTCCAACATAGCTAAACGTAGGCCCTATTATAGGACAATGAACTCTTACCTTTATGTTCTAGGCTACAAGTTATCCACAGTTAGTCCACAGTTATTTCCATCGTGTGTTCTTCTCGATATGAGCTAGAAATAGAGCCTTGCCATATTCTTCTATCACACAGGTCTGACTAAATTCAAAGTTTCACTCCAGAAACTCGTTTTAATTTGTGCATAGTCCTGGCTTCCCAAAATGTCGCACAACACACTGCCACATTGGTTTAGGTGCCATTTCTTAAATATTACATTGTTTAATTGCATATAATAACTCTGTTCTCATGTAATATCATTATATGTAGCCTACTTATTTCTATGTATTTTTTTATATGCACGCGCACCCGCACACCTTACCCGAATGCGCTATGATGGGGGCGGTCTGAAGAGGGTAGCAAGTGCGTGTGAGATTTTGAATCTGTGGCGCCAGTAGGCCTAGCCTACTCAGTGCTGCGGCAACGAGTGTTTGTAAATGTTTTCCTTCGAGTTTGAAACTAACAACAATACCGAGGAAACGTACTTTCACATTAGGTAAACGCTGTGCGCAGTTTGGACCGTTGCGTTACCAAACAGAGGACGCACGAAGAGAAAAAGCCTTCGGGGACTGCTGGTGCATTCACCAGATTTGGTGAGATCGATTGCTTTTCTGTGTTTTCATATTGCTTGGTCTAGCAGAGAGACAGCAATCGCATTTTCCCTTTTTTCTTTTTTTGTTATCAACTGTTTATTGAGTTTCATAAACAGGGGAAGGGGGGAAGGGGGGGGGGGGGTGGCAAGACGGTTACATGAGAGCTAGATAGTAAACCATACACATGGTAAAAGAGTTTACAGAAAGAAAAAAAACAAAACAAAAAAAAACACTCAACAGCAATATGTATCACACATAAAGGCAACTCATTGCACAAGGGGCATGAGATCTTGGACCCTGCATATTAATGCCTCCCATTTTTGCAGGGTGGACACCTGGGCCTTGTTCAACCGGGCAGTATGATATTCTAAATTTACAATGCTATCAAAATAGTTTATCCAAAAACGTTTAAATGGTATACAAGGGTTGATCCATAACTGTAAAATAACTTTCTTAGATGCCGTGAAACCTGCCATCAACATTTTCTTTTGGATTATGGAATAGTCAAGGTCCGAGTCATCATTCAAAAGACAAATGTGTGGTGTCCTGGGGATAGTGATATCAAGTAACTGTGACAGTTCCTCCACTACAAATGTCCATAGCTTGGCAACTGTGGGACATTCCCAAAACATATGTAGAAATGTGCCGGGTAAGACATTACAAATATTACAAATAGAGTTAGGGGCCCGTTTCATTTTAAATCTCCTGTATGGGGTCGCATATGATCTATGTATACTTTTGTAGTGAATCAGTTGGTGGGCTACATTTTTGGAACATTGGGATAAGTTGAACCAAATTATCTCCCAGTCTAGGGGCTGATTAAATGTAGAGAGCTCCCTATCCCACATTTTTTCAATGGGTAGACATTTAGCAGAATTATTTAATAAGGCGTTGTAAATAAAAGAGACTCTGCCTCTCAAGCAGTTGGAAGGCTTAACCCATTCAAACAAAGGGTGGGGTCTCGGTGGTCGGTCCCACGGGACCCCATGTGCTCTGAGTGCAGAGCGTAACTGAAGAAAGACAAAATATGATGAAGCAGGTAAGTGGAATGAGCTTTGGAGATTCTGATATGAACACAGGCTATTATCATCATATAAATCACTAAACACATTTATGCCTTGAGAGGACCATAATGGATTTTGAAATGGCTTGCCACCTGTCAAAAGTTTAAAGTTGTGCCAGAGGGGTGCCTGTGCACTGGTGAAGAGTTGAATATTCATGCATTTCCCTGCTTGTTTCCAGATATTCAAGGAGTGTGCAATTATACAACCCAGCCTTAAATTCTGGTTGGCCCTACCCAACCCAGCAAAAAGTAGATCCTGTAATCTATGAGGCTTCACCATAGCTTCTTCAATAGATCTCCAAGGTACTTTAGACTCTGGGTCAATCCAAACATGCAAAGCTCTAATTTGAAATGCCCAGTGATAAAACTGGAAGTTTGGAAGGGCAAGGCCTCCAAGTAGTTTAGGACGCTGTAATGTAGTTAGCTTTATTCTTGGGCGTTTACCGCTCCAAAGAAAATGAGAGATCGCCGAATGAATATCCTTGTAATAATTGGGAGGAGGGGCTAAAGGAATCATAAAAAATAAAAAGTTAACTCTGGGTAGTATGTTCATTTTGACTATGTTCGCTCTTCCTTGCAGAGACATTGGTAACCTAATCCATCTTTGGATATCAGACTGGATAGTTTTCATGACCTTGACAAAGTTTTCCTTCACAATTTGCGCAATTGTTGGGTGAATGTGAATGCCTAAATAAATGAAAGAATTCTTGATAGGGATGTATGGGGGTAGATTAACAACCTGTGATGTTTTGTTGAGGAGCATCAAAACAGACTTATCCCAATTTATCTTATAGCCTGAAAGACGTCTAAAATGATCAAACAGCTGTAGGACTTGGGGGACTGAGGATTCAACCCTAGATAAAAACAGGAGGATATCATCAGCAAAAAGTGATATATGATGATCCTTGTCATACAATCTCACAGGTATAATCTGTTTACTCTGCCTAACCATTTGTGCTAAAGGCTCAACACAAAGACAGAAAAGGATAGGGGAAAGGGGACACCCTTGACGGGTACCTCTCTCTAATTTGATAGGGGATGATATTTTTGAACCGGTCATTACACATGCAGTTGGGCAGTTATACAAAGTTTTAAGCATATCAATAAACTTGGGACCAAAACCAAACTTATCTAGGACAGCCCACATATAGTTCCATTCAAGCCTGTCAAAGGCTTTCATAGCATCTAATGAAAAAAGAGCAATAGGGTCAGGGGAGGAGTCAGCTGAGTTTAGAATGTGTAAGAGCCTACGTATATTGTCTGATGCTGTGCGCCCTCTAATAAAGCCTGTCTGATCAAAGCTAATCAACTTGCTTACGTATTCTTCTAGTCTGTGTACAAGCACCTTGGCAAATATTTTAACATCACAGCAAATCAAGGAGATGGGCCTAAAACTAGCACAATCAAGTGGGTCCTTTCCCTTTTTTAATAGCAATGAGATAAGGGCCACATTTTGATCTCTATGGAACTGACCAGTCTCCAGGGCATAGTTAATTGAATTTAAGAGGAGAGGACCAACCTTATCCCAAATAAGAAGGAGAAGTTCAGGAGGTAAACCATCCAGTCCTGGTGATTTACCTTTGTTAAGAGACCTAATGGCAATACTCAGTTCATCCAGAGTAAGCGGTGATTGTAATCGATCTGCTTCCTCAGGAGAAAGTTTTGGTAAATCAAGATCATCAAAGAAAGACCCACTCTGCATGTGATCCTCAGAAACTTCTGAGGAGTAGAGATCTGAGTAGAAATGTTTGAAGACCTCATTAACAGCTATCGGGTCTGTGAGGGTCAAACCATTTGGGCCTCTGATAGCATATATATTCGCTTTTGATTCATTTTCCTTCAGCCTTAGTGCTAGAAGGTGGCTAGGTCTCTCTCCTTCAGCATAGTATCTTTGCCTAGTACGTTGTAGCGTGAATTCTGCCTTTTTGAGACTTAGCATTTTATACTCAGAGCGCAAGGCAGCAAGTGTATTGGCTGTAGTATCAGTTGGATTTTGTCTTTGTTCTAGATCTAGGTTTTTGATGTTAAGCTCCAATTCTTCAAATCTTCTATTCCTAATTTTATTTAAATGGGATGAAAAAGAGATGCAAAAGCCCCTTAGAAAACATTTGGCAGTTTCCCATAGGATCTGTGGGTTATCACATTGGTCCTTATTTACTTCAAGAAATTCATTCAGTTTTTCATGAATCTGAGTTTCAAATCTCTTATCTAATAACAAGGAATCATTAAAGCGCCACCTTGTGGCCTTTTTAGGGATATCCTTTAGATGAATAGAACACAGCACAGGTGCATGATCAGACAGCAGAATAGGCAAGATGTCTGGTTGGGCCAAGTGGACTAGAGATTGGCTTAGAAATATGTAGTCAATTCGAGAAAATGACTTGTGCCTATTGGAAAAAAATGTATAATTTCTGCTACCTTCATTTTGAAATCGCCAAATATCAATGAGATTCAAGTCTGTAACAAAATTCTTAAGAGCTAAGGAAGACTGTGGATCTATGGATGAAGAAGTTCTATCAATATCAGTCATGGCACAGTTAAAGTCTCCTCCAATAAGCAAATTAGAGTCTGGCATACCTATAAATTTATCGCGCATCAAGTGAAGGAAATCCTGATCAAGGTTGTTAGGGGCATAGACTGAGGCTACCACTAATCTGGCTCGGCATATAGTAACGACGGCTAAAGTAAAGCGACCATTCTCATCGCTGAAAGTATGTTGGACAGTCAGTGGAAGATGTCTTGCAGCCAAAATCAATACTCCCTTTGTTTTGTTAGAAGCACAAGAATGGGTTAGAATTTTAAAACGCCTGTTTTGAAATCGATGTACATCGCAGCTCTTTAAATGCGTCTCCTGAATGATAGCTAGTGAAACTTTTTTACGGAAGAGAAATTCCAGACACCTGGTTCTTTTGACAGGGGAATTCAAGCCATTTACATTCCATGTTATTACAGAAAGGTCAGACATATTAACGGGCCGGGAGAGATAAAGGCATAATCCAGTAGAGACGTGCTCATAATCAGAACGAGCGTTGAGCGTAAAAACACATTTTCACTCACTTTACCTATAATGTATATTATACACAAATAGTACCGTTTGCCAAAAGAAAACCAGGGAGGGATGAGGGAAACTATGTACACAGAACAATTGCAAGCCGCGAGGACGCCAAATGCTCCTTCAGGCTTTGCAGAACACAAAATCACGTAGATCCGTGGCATTATCAACAGCAACGCAGATTGGGTCTAGCTCGCCGCAAGACCCCCCAAAACGCTAGCAACATGCTAAAGTTATAACACTCAGTTTTAACAAGCTAGTATCGTAAGAATAATAACGCAACACTCACGTAATGAAAACTGCTAAAGAATAAAGCAAATACTTTAAGATCTGATAAGGTCTGATATTCACCCATAATGTTTGTATTATCGTCGGTGTGTGCATTAGCCTACATGTCCATGAGTGGTGTATCAGGGCGAGAAGTTGCGTTCGCTCGGTGATCTTGGGTCTCAGCTGCAGAGGTTGATGGTTGAGTGTTAGCATTCAGTGGCTCGAAGATGTTCTCCACACTGACCGGGATGGCCGATGTGTTGGGATCCACTGACTGCAAGAATTTCTCGGCGTCAATCGGGGTGTTGAAGATGAGTTGAGATCCTCCGTGCTCCACTTTGAGGGTTGCAGGGTATAAAAGGAAGGACTTGAGACCGGCGGCCTTGAGCGTTTTGATCACTGGTGTGAATTCTCTTCTCTTAGCAGCAGTAGGAGGGCTGTAATCCGGGAAAAAGTAAAGAGTGGCTTGACCATACTTGACTGGGGGAGCTGTGCGTGACCCCTTCAGAATAGCTTGTCTATCGGAATATCTCAGCAGACGGAAAATGATAGTGCGGGGTTTTTGGGTAGCTCCAGACTTGCCAAAGTCGCTGTTGTATATGCGATGGCAGCGGTCAATCTCTATGTTGCGTCCAGCCAGGGACGGAATCCATTTGGGAAGGTTGGTCTGCAGGAAACCCACCGGATCAGATCCTTCAACAGATTCAGGAAGATTTATAAGCCTGAGGTTGTTTCGTCTGCTTCTATCCTGCATTTCAGTCAGGCTGTTCTGTAAGTGGACCAGCTTGGAGGCAGTAGCATTGAGGTCATGTTTGTTGGAGCGAACTGCTCCTTGAAGAGACTCCACTGTAGCTTGGGTTCTCTGCGCCTTGCTAGCGTGGTGGCTCACGTCCAACGCTAAGTTCCGAATGGCATGGTTAGCCGATGAGATCTCGTTTTTCAAAGATGTAAGTTGAGGTAGGAGTGTAGATTCCAGAACTTCCTTTACAGCCTGGGCCACTGAAGCATCAAAACTTCGCTGTTGTTCCTGAAGTGCCCTGCTAACTCCACTTAAAATGGCTGCATCAAGGTCATCTCTAGATATCGACTCTGTTTCTTTGGGTTTTTTCTTCGCTGGAGACAATTCCAGTTCTCTCTTCTGGCCACTTTTTGTTGTCGTTGAAGTCATAGTTAAGTTGGTAAAGATAAACTGAGTTTTAGTTGATTTTAAACGGTTTTGGGGTAAATCTCTGGGCGAGCTGAAGATTTTACACCTGCATCGCAGTCAAGATGTCACGTGACTCTCATTTTCCCTTTTTTCTGACCATTATATTTTTTGATTGCTGCGGGACGTTTTGTCGGCAGCGGCCCTTTTAGTTTTCCTGGATTGGATTATTGACTCTTGTGCGCGGTCCTGGCAAAATACAGGACATCTTTCGTTTAGTTTGGACTTGTAGGTTTATTTTCGGGACTGAATGAAAGGGGGAATTGCAACGCTTGGGATTGTTTGGGACATTTAATTGTGTGTGAATATAAAGCGCCGCTGTGCACGACATGGGTTATTGTTTGGTGTGTGTCTTCCTTTACTGTTAAACCGAAGAAAGCGACATTGTTTCATTGTTATAATCAAGAGACGCACTCAGATGTGTAGTCTACGTTGTAGCCTACTCATTCTCAGAATGATCTGTTTATTGCCATTCATATTTAGTCATTCAAAAAAACCCTTCTGCGTTTAATTAACACAGCCGAAGGTAAACGGTTGATTGTTACAACAGGCTAGCACATTTCCACCTGTTGTTAGACACACAATGCTGCAAAAAAAGATGTCTCCTCTTTTCCGCGAATTTTGCATCTTTCAGTTTCAAGTCATCCATGCATCTCTAGGCTACTGTGTATGGTCGGACTAATGGGACGTCGGACCAATGGTTCTCTTTTTTTCGGAGTAATGAGATGTCGGACTAATGGTATCTCTATTGAATGGTTCATTTTCGGACGAATGGGATGTCGGACTAATGGGATGTCGGACCAATGATCCGGCCCCGAGATGTTCAGGATATACAAGGAGCAGTACACACAGGGCAGGAATCATATGAACATAAGAGCTGATTCTGATGTCAGTGAGTAAACTGGTGAGTGTGCTTTGTAGTACACCACATAGTGTATGTGCTATGCAGCTGATGGGAACAGTTACATGTTATCAAACTTATGCAGCTTTGGGGAAAAGCTCAGGACTGAAATTTGAAATGATAAAATCGGATTTTTCAAGACTAGAAATAATGATTCTAGGAGAATAGTAATGGTTGCATTTGTTTTGAAAAATAATGTTTGCATGTACAGTATTCCCATGCACATTTGAACTTCGTTCTACGTGTTTCACAAGGTATAGTGTTCAAACCTTACTTTCTGTTTTCTTTATGTTGCCTTTGTCCTCCCACCATCAGTTTAGAACCAAGAACATTACCATTATTTACTGTGCATTCCACCTGTAAACTAGAAAAGCACTCAGAGAGTGCAGACCTCCGCCTGTATTGTTCTTCCTAGGTTGTCATACATTTGAACCTAAACTATTCCGATCGCCACCACGTGGCCATACCATGCCATTACACCACTAAGAGAAACAAATGGCTCCGGAATCCCGACGGTGTTACGGATCACTCCCTAAATTTAATCGTTTCTTCCATGGGTCAAGACTGACATTCGCTGAAAATTTGAGCGAAATCCATCCATCACTTTTTGAGTTATCTTGCTAACAGACAGACAAACAAACGCCGGTCCCCGATGAAAACATAACCTCCTTGGCGGAGGTAATAACAGCACCATAAATGTCAATCTCTAGCTGCTTGTCTGCACTGAATCTGACACCCACTCACACCTTTACCAATTGGGAGCCATTGAGGCGTTTCCTCGATAGTGTCAACCCTTTTTCCACGCGTAGGTATCTGACGAAGATTTGGTAAATTTGAACGCATTAACCCCCGCCGCCACGCGCCTCCCGCGGTCCTAATTGACTGGCTCTTAACGAGTCGACCCTTTCAAGTCGATGCGATAACAATCTGCCGCTCCCCGAGATAATTATGCACGGAGTAAGCAACCTTGAAAGGCTCACTAATGGGCGAGATTCTACTTTAATTTCATTATTCCCCTTTAATTGGTGCTGCTCAGGCATTTTCTTCCTCTTGCGTTGCCTGCAGTGCTTACATGGCTGTTTGATTATTTTCGTTTTTTTCATCAGGTTTTTTTCTGTCTCGCTTGGAAAAAGGGGGATGTGTGTGTCTGGATAAAGCCCACTAGTTCCTCATGGCTTATCACAGTGGCTTATCTCAGAGCTTTACCAGTTCTACCGACTTCTGCCCAAGCTCCTTTTTTCCAGTTATTTTCTTTTGTTTCGTCTCTGCATTTTTGGACCACATGTGGATATGAGGCTGAGTGCCGAGGACTTGTTTAAAAACATCTGGAAGCTCACTACTTCTCACAATAGTTACCATTTAAAGTGCAGAGAACTCCGTATTTAAAATAAAATGCATCTGAACTTGCCTATAACCCCTTACATACAGTATATAATTCTTCAGCATGTAGAAGGTTGGGTGAAAATTCTGTGCATTGCCCTTGGTTAGTCCTACCTTGACCATGACATCATCTTGACACACGCTCCCTGAAGCCTGTTAGTGGATTCATCCTTTTATCTTCCACAAAAGGGATCAGAAAATACCCCAGCACAGCAGTAATCTCTAATGCAAATGTTCAACACACACACACACACACACACACACACACACACGCCTCAGCATGGTAAACAACTGTATACAACAGCTTTAGATTAGTCGGTGAGGGTACTTGTTTTGTTTGAGTGAGGTTGTTTGTGCAAAGTGTTTTTTTTTTTTTTTACACTAGTTTTACACCGTTTTTAATTCAAGGTGTTTGTTATGTAAACAAAGGAGTATATAGAGAATGATTGACAGTTATCTGCTTTAAGGGCCGTTCACACCAAGAACGATAACTAAAACGTTAATTGAAGGTGACCCAATCAATATCAATTTTCATGTCGTTATCGTTATAGTAATGTGTCGACATTTTCATTCATATTAGCCAGAGCAACACTTTTTGGACATTATTGTTCTTGATGTGAATGGCCCTTTAAACCCTCCTTGTCCACTTTGTCACACACTTCAGTGTTGCCAAGCCACCCACCACCTCCGTTCATCCTCCAAATGAATTGTTATTGCACACATACGCCAGCTAACCAAGCCAAACATTCTTATAATCATTGCTCTAAATCAAACATTCCAGTGAGAGACCTACTGCATTTGATTTAGTTTGTCTGGGTGAGGTTGCTCGTTGTGAGCTTTGTGTATAGATTTTTGTTGTTGCTGCTGTTGTTTTGACTGCGTTGGCTTGTTGCTTGGCGTCTTGCTGTCGGGGGGGTCAGCAGTGGTGATGATGATGCGAGGCCCGTTGGGAACGTCCAGTGGGTAGAAATACCTACAGTAGCGTGCCGTCAGCACAGACGGTTGGTCCTTAGAGTCCAATTACTGCAGAGAGGGTGTGTGAGGGAGATGTGGAAGAAAAACAGGACAACACACACACACACACACAGGACAACACACACACACACACACACACACACATATGCACACAAATGCAGAGACACATCTAGAAAAGATATTAAAGATGCATTGAATAGAAAAACTGTCTGTACTCAATCACACACACAAACACTCAACACAAACAGTGACAGTAGTAGCCTGTGCATAATATGTGTGTGTGTGTGTGTTTGTGCGAGCGTACGCCGCTATGTCAGTGGGGAATAGGCTGTCGACCCACATCTGAGGTGGAAGCACAGCGTTCAGCCCTATCTTAGAGTACAACTGAATTGTTTTGCATTCACAAACATTAGCTCCCTGTGTGACTCTCAGTGTCCCTGTGACCATCTACATATGCACATAAACCAACATATGAGCAGACAGACTCTCTCTCTCTCACACACACACACACACACACACAGACATTCTTTGCTCGAGGAAGACCAGCCCCTGAATTGGTATCTATAAGTTACTTCGGATGAAAGCGTCTGCAAAGTGCATTAAAAAATTACCGGTAGTAAAAATAAACATGTCCACAAGGGGGCACTGTCTCTCTGGACAAGGCTTTACACACATGCAACAAACAATCACAAGAGCTGGAACCTGGGTGATGCGGTGCAAAACACAAGAAGAGAGAGAGAGAGGAAGGGATGGAGAGAGAACGAAGAGAAAGAGATGGCTTGTCATTTAACCATCCTTGCATTTTCCCCAAAAAGGCACATCCAGTCTATGCAGCATCATGTCAGTTCTAGATCACACCAGCAATTCACTGCCGGGCTTTGCTCAGGAGTAGGCTATACTGTACACACACACAAACACACACACACTCACTCATGTACACGCACATTTACACTTACATGCGCACACAAACACATATGCATACACATATGCACAAAAACGCACACACATACACACGCTTCCTCATATCCATCTGATTCTCTCTCTCTCTCTCTCTCTCTCTCTCTCTCTCTCTCTCTCTCTCTCTCTCTCACACACACACACACACACACACACACACACACACACACACCAGCCGACCCCCACCCCTGTATTGTGAAGGCCGAGCAGTGTGTGGTGACGTGAGTGTTGTTGTGTTCCGGGTTTATCTGTTTCTGGTGTTGCCATGCCTTCCCAATCTCCAAGGGTGTGCCTGCAGCACAGGAAAGAGGTGGTAACCTCCCTCGCTGAAAACAGCAATCACTCTCACACACACAAATGAAATGCACACTGTAATAGTAACACACACACACACACTAATAAAAAACACACAAGATAAAGAAAAAAAAACATGGATATGGGCGGGTGCAGATGCAGACAAACTATGATAATGCCATCTGCTTACAGCTGGACACAAACTCACACACCCACACGACAAACTAAAACATGGACACACACACACACATACACCCCTCACTCTCCAGCTCCTGCCCCTCTGCCCCCCCCTCCTCTTCCTCTCCTGCCCCTTTGCCCCTCCCGTCCCTCCCCTCTCTATGTCCCTCTTTCACTCCCTGTGCTAAGGTCCAACATCAAGCCTATGATGGCCTCATGCAAAAAGCACGATTGAAGTCCGATGATTAAATAGTGTGCTTGATTAAACAACGGAATTAATTCAAGGGGACTGGAGGTGGTGGTGGTGGTGGGGGGGCATGCTGTCAGTCATGTTAATTGTACTTCGGCAGTGGCGGCAGAGCAGGTTTGGTTATTGGCCACTCGAAAGGGCAGGGCGGAGGTTGTGTTTGCCCTCCGTGTGTGTGTGTGTGTGTGTGACAGAGAGATTGTGTGCATGAATATATTTACTTGTTTACATTTACATGGGCCTCTGAAATATAGGGAAAAGGGAGAAGTTGTGCCCTTTTTGATATGAATTGAGATGAATATTTTCTTATGTGTGTATTTGTGTGTGTACTTATGACCGTGTGTGTGTGAGTGACAGCACAAGGCAGATGGAGATGTTGTCTGTGTGTGTGTTCTACTAGTCTGTGTGTGCACTAGTGTAGAGAGGAGAGAGGTAGCCCAGGGAGAATTTGTGTTCATGCTGTTTATGCAGGAAAGGCAGTGAGAGGGGGAGTAATAGCGATGCAGAGAAGGAGAGAGAGATGGAGAAAGAGGGAGATAAGGAGGGCAAGAAAGATAGACAGAGGGAGAGAAGGAGAGAGAGAGAGAGAGAGGCAGCATGAGATGGGAGCACTCCAAGGGCCTGCATGAGTGGCTTTGTCTCCACGGAGACCAAGTTTAGCAGGGAAGCAGAGAGAGCAGTCGAGCAGTTGGCAACTTTGGACAGTTTGGGAAAGGCCTGACCCTCTGTGGAATTCCATCCTCTCTCTCTCTCTTTCTCTCTCTTCTTCTGTCACACACTAAGACACAACACATACAAACACTCACTTACTCACAAACTTGCTCTCTCTCACGTGCACTATATGCAATATACACTCAGATACACAGACACACACACACACACACACACAGAGAGAGAGAGAGATAGACACACACACACATTTCTGCCTCTTCATATTTGTATATGAGCTTCATTTCTTTGGCGGGCTCTGAAATGTTATTT
The DNA here is from genome assembly GCF_963854185.1 of Sardina pilchardus. Taxonomy (NCBI): domain Eukaryota; kingdom Metazoa; phylum Chordata; class Actinopteri; order Clupeiformes; family Clupeidae; genus Sardina; species Sardina pilchardus. The sequence continues at coordinate 20,397,669 of NC_085005.1, forward strand.
AGCGAGCCCTTGTGACTCTGAGACCCAGGGCATATCAAACCCATGAGCCGTTCAAGCGCCTGCATCAATAAAGGATGAATACACGCACGCACACACGCGCACACACACACACACACACACACACACACACACACACACACACACACACATATTTACAGATGCACATACACACACACAGAAAGAGAGAAGGCACCCGCGCACACACACACACCTCCCCTCAGTACAAACTGCACCACCACAACCAACACCCAGGCCCCACCCTACCAGGAAGAGGACTTGTAACCCCCCATACTCACACACACACACACACACACACACACACACACACTAAAAGTCCAATGAAAAATTCATCTGACCCCCCCAGTCCCATTCTCCAACAACCCCCCCACCCCCACCCCCCCAAAACACACACACACACACACACACACACACACACACACACACAACTCTTCCCTACATCCATAATTCAGTATAAGCAGTCGTGAGTCTCTGCCGGCAAGCAGGGCGAGGATTCCATCACAGAAAGAAAAGAGAGGAGGAAAGAGAAGAGGAAGGAGAGAGGGAGAAAAGTGGGAGAGAGGGAGGAAAGAAGGAGAGGGAGAAAGGATGGAGGGAGAGAGAGAGAGGAAAGAAGCCTGAGCCTTCCAGCCGGAACGTGAGATCTCTGCAGTCCCCTACTGCAGCTACACACACACACACACACACACACACATACACACACACACACACACACACACACACACACACACACACACACACGCATGCACAGACACACAGACATACACACACACGCATGCACAGACACACAGACACACAGACATACACACACAAACACATGCATGCACAGACACATACATACGCACCCACACACACACACACAAAACACGTGTACAGACACACACATTTTCACACAAACATACACACAAACGTACAAACTTCCTCTGGTACAGTAGCTGCGCACCAGGAGGGAGAGGAGTAGAGGCATATTTGCCTTCATATTTTGACATGTGTGGCCTGCTTGCAGTGGGAGAAAGGTGCCATAATGATGATGCACAGGAAAAATGGCAGTGCATGTGTCATCTCCCATACACACACACACACACACACACACACACATGAATACACACACATACATACGCTGACGTAACACTCATGTTCTCACCTTGTTCATGCCCCTCACCTTGTTCTGTTTTGAACACACACACTCATACACACACAGACACACACACACACAGCTTTACAAAAGTCACTTTAGGTGGGATAGCCGGCTGCTATCCCTGAGAATGGAACAGATAGTCTCACCTGCCTGCAGCAAATGATTTGATGTCACTTGTTTGTCTGGGAGATGGTCTGCGGTCTTGTGAGAAGCTGAACAAAAAAGATGGAGGACGGTCATAGCAAAGATAATCCACTTTGCTTGTTCAGTCTTGTGAGGACTGCAAAGAGATATGAACTGGTGAAATGCCTTTGTATGAGAATAGAGGAGACGATTACTTCATTATTATGGAGAAGTGTGCGCGGGTGCAAAACACTGTCTTAAACAGGATGCATAGGAGAAAGAGGTAAATTCTTTATGTCTGTCTTGGTCTGTGAGTTACTGAGCTAGGAAATGCAATGTTAGGAATGTTTGTGTATCTGTCCATATTTGTGTGATTGTGTCTGTGTTGTTCTCTTTGAGTGTGTGCATGTGTGCCCTTATACGTGTGTGTGTGTGTGTGTACGTGTGTGTGTGTGTGCATATGTGTGTGTGTGTGTGTGCATGTGTGCCCTTATACATGTGTGTGTGTGTGTGTGTGCATGTGTGCCCTTATACATGTGTGTGTGTGTGTGTGTGTGCATGTGTGTGCTATACATACAGCGCTGGCTAATTAGCGTTGTTGACACCGCTCGCACCCCGCCGTGCTAATCTGCTAGTGAAGGGGGCCCTTATCTGAGGACCCTGACTGCAGAGTGTGTGCGTCTGTGTCCGCTCCATGCTAGCTCAGAGCCTCCACCTTCTCTCCTCCACCAGCCTCCCCTTCTCCTCTCCTCTCCTTTCCTCTCCCTCACCCACTCCCTCCACTGATCTTTTGTCTAAGCCTGAGTGTGTTTGTGTGTGTGTGTGTGTGTGTGTGCAGGCTGTGTGCTTAAGTGCCTTCACTGCACTAGGCTCCACCACCACTGCCACCTCTCCTCTCCTCTCCCTTCTCCTCCTCTCCTCTCCTCTCCTCTCCCTTCTCCTCCTCTCCTCTCCTTTCCTCTCCCTCACCCACTCCCTCCACTGATCTTTTGTCTAAGCCTGAGTGTGTGTGTGTGTGTGTGTGTGTGTGTGTGTGTGTGTGCAGGCTGTGTGCTTAAGTGCCTTCACTGCACTAGCCACCACCACCACTGCCCCCTCTCCTCTCCTCTCCCTTCTCCTCCTCTCCTCTCCTCTCCTCTCCCTTCTCCTCCTCTCCTCTCCTCTCCTCTCCTCCTCTCCTCTCCTCTCCCTTCTCCTCCTCTCCTCTCCTCTCCCTTCTCCTCCTCTCCTCTCCTCTCCTCTCCCTTCTCCTCCTCTCCTCTCCTCTCCTCTCTCGCTCCCTTCACCGGCTCCTTTTGTCCGAGCCTGACGCCTTGGACACAAAAGCCACGCAAGGCCTCATGTCCTCATTGTTGGGGAACAAACGGCCAAGACAGGCATCAGCGGACAGCGCCGCAGATGGGGCCCCTATTCAGCCCCCCCCCCCACACACACACACACACACACACACACACACACACACACACACACAGACTCCCTCGACTCACAATGCCAGCGGCCCACCATCGCAACACGCGGGCGCGCCGCATGCCAAGAGGAGCCTCCTGTCAGACGACCCAGCCTGGCGACCCAGCGACCGTCTGATACCGATATAACATTTCATGTCCTCTCCATGCAGGTGTAATAGGGAAAAGGTGAAGTTGTTGCCCTTGAATTGAGTGTTTTCTTATCTGTGTGTATTTGTGTGTGTGTACTACTTATGCAATAATTCCAGTCACACATACTGCATCCACCTTGAATAAGGAATCAATAGCTACATAGAACTGCACTGCAGACACAGAATCAATGTTTTGTTTTTCTAAACCCTGACCAAAGAAGGAGGTACATCACATATTAAAGGAAAGTACACTAGGCCTGACAGTCCTCTCCTACACACTCTTGCATGCTTTTAGGGGTTTGTCTAGAATTTCTTTCCAGAGGCCCCCTTCATTTGAAGCAGGCACCCACGCACATTTCAAGACCTCCCTAATCATATACCTATCAAGTATCTAGTGAGTGTGTTCCTCAGTGTTTTGTAGTGCAACACGAGGGGCTGTCTCACTGTAGGTGTGTGTTACGCAACTCTTTGTAAACACCTTTAGAAAAATACGCTGCTCCCATCGTTTGCACTCAACCGTATGGACTGCACTTGACTTGACTGCGTAAGTACAGTCTGGGAGGTATAAATAAGCACACACCATTCACAGGCAAAGATGAGAGCACCACCCCTCTCTCGTTCACTCTCACCCACACACACACACACTGAGACACACATAAACACACACACACACACACAAACACAGAGAGAAAGAGAGAGAGACTCAGAGGCATTCAGCACACCTGCTTCTTTGTCCTGCAGCAGATGTTGGCCGTGAAAGAATTCTCGTGCGAGGAGAGGAAGTTTGCTTTGCGCTTACAGTTACAGCATGCCGTTTAATGCTACCCTGTCAGCAGATGATTTGCTCTGTCATGTCATGCGAATGTGCGTAGGTGTCAGGAATCAGAAGGAGAGAGAGAGATGGGGGGAAGGAGAGAGAGAGGGAGGTATAGGGAGAAGGGGAAAAAAGAGGAGTGTGAGAGATGGGGTGAGAGGAGGAGAGAGAGAGAGGGAGAAGGACTGCGAGAAGTCTGTCCTCTTCCAGGTGTTCCCTCAGCAGGTGTTCCTGCAGCTACAGCGGTAGTCATGTAGTCACCGTGTGTCACAGAAGGCAGGGAAATATGCTGTCATCCCACTGAGAATGTGTGTGTGTGTGTGTGTGTATGCACGTGCCCACGCATGTGTGTGTGTGTATGTGCACATGCCCACACGTCTGTGTATTTGTGTGTGTGTATATGTTTGTGTGTGTGTGTGTGTGTATGTTTGTGTGTGTGTGTGTGTGTGTGTGTGCGTGTGTGTGTGTGTGCTGCACTGAGCCATCCCTCTGCCAAGTGTGAGTGCATGTCTCACTAACAAAGGAGACTGCCCACAAAAAGGGACAGGGCTCGTGCTGAGAGGAAGTGATTCATTAAGTGAGTGATGGAGAGAGCAAAGTCAGACAGGAGGAGTGAGAGATAGACAGAGCAGGGAGACTAATGAAGGACAAAAACAAAGAGAAGTGAAGAATACAACTCAAAATGGCTTAAACAGGAAAGCTAGAGAGAATGGAGGATGCATGAGGAGGACCACACAAGACAAAAAAAGAAAGAAAGAAAAAAGACTTGAAAAGAAAAAGAAAAGGACACAGAGAGATAGTCACACACAATTAACACACCATGACTAGCGCTGCACACAATACCTGCTTTGATTTAAGGCTTCAGAGCGGCCTGTGACCACTTACTCCCCTTTCTTCTCCGTTTTTACATCCGACTTCAAAAATGGCCGCTCCTATGCCCAGAGTGGCACTTGAGAACATCAGGCAGACGGACAAGAGGCTGGCAGAGTAACGACTCGGAGTGAGAGGAAGGATTAACGACTCACACGTATCAGGTCTGTGAGTCACTAGAGTGCTGATTTCGGGCCCGATTTAATCTCGTCTTGATCGGGCTGAGTGATAGTCGTCGGGTTTGTGTCACGCTGAGATCAGAGACAAAAACCTACCCAGGCATTTCCTGCTGGATCAAAGAAAAGGTAATAGGACCTCAGAAGTTTGTAAAAGCCAGTAGAGACGCTGAGACTTGACTTAAGACAATTGAAGATCTTTGATGCAGTCTTGCCATTGATTATGAATACTACAGTGTATGAATGACTCTTTTCAGCAAAGCATAAAAAAGAGGTCTGCCCCTCTGAAGACCATCATTTGGGATACAGTAGCCTCTTGCAAACATAAAATAGAAGCCTTTTCAGATTTTGACTTCACAACAATATTGAGCTTCATGTTCATCAACAAATTGTGCTCTCTACTCTGAATCACATCTCTTTTGAGAACACATGAAAATATCACCAAATCAAAATCAATTACACTGAAAGAACCCAGATTGTCCATCAAGACTGGCCATGTTGCACAAGGGTAGAGAAAGTGAAACTAAAGTCAGGCAGTCTATGAGTCTGATCCTGGCTAGCTATAGGCTAATTGCTACAATCCTCTTCTAGTGGATTGCGCTAAGAAAGGCTAACAGTGTTAGTTGCATACTCTGGATTAGCAAATAAGACAATTCCCCCCCCAAAATGGAATGATTCTTTAAGGGTACAGGGAACCTTTGCTAGTGCATTATTGTGACACCATATAGAGGCCTTTGCTAGTCTTGGTGTTTTTAGTTCTTTTTTTTTAAGTCGTGATTTTTTTAGTCGTGAAGTTCATATCAATCAGACGAGGGAGAAGGGAGTGGGATGGGGGATAACTGGGGGGACGGGTGAAAAAACATGTAAACTAATTTCAAAAGAAACTTCAGTGAGCGCAAAGCATTTGAAGTTAAAAATATAATCTTCACACACAGCACCACACGAGGAAATAGAAAGAAATATGTTAATTTAAGATTACTACCATAAGGATTACCCTCCATGCTATCCTTCATTTGCCTGGCGCGTGTTTCAACCGATACAGTGAAACAACCTCTGCAACTAATCGAGCAGTGAAATATGTGAATCCTGTACATCCAAAAACAATGACTTAATAGACTATGTGCAGGAAAGGCTCTCTGTACGCTCGTGTGTTTCCGATGGAGCCAGGTGTGTTTGAGCCTGCCGCTATTGGTAATGCAATTAGTGTCTACACGGACCCGGTTGGATGCTGCACCTGGGAATCAGCACGTTACGACAAAGAAAGACTTATATGTGTTGAAATTGTTATTATTAGTTGAACAAGATATTCAGTGTCAGAGTGGAAGATTTAACGAGCATAATATAACAGAAGATGCCGTTACAACAGTTTAATTTCCACCGGAAATAAATGAGTGTACAGGAAGAGCCTTTTGTGCACCTAGGCTATTGCAGAGGTGGAAAAGTCCAGCTTCAGAAAGTAAAAGTCCTACCACATATCTGTGCCAACCGTTCATTTAAAACAGCTGATTCTAATTAGCGCAACTCTCCAGCTAGGTAGAGCAGCTAATTAGTGAGATCACCTGTGATACTGTAAATGCACAGGAAGAACCAATACATGGTTGGATTTTTACTTTCTGAAGCTGAACTTTTCCACCTCTGCCTTAATTGTTGTTTTCTCATTTTTTAAGTTATTGGTCTGTCAATATCCCGTGCAACAGATGCAATAAGAAAAGCTTTCGTTTCGCTGCTCTAGTGACAGCCTCCTGTTGTAATCAAAATCGACTCAAGCGTGCTCAGGTGAGGTGAATGACTAGGCAGTGATGCTCATCCATCCATGATCGTATAAAGCCCCCCTAACAGTTTGATATACCTGAATGGGCCCGAACACCTCTTATTCGGGCATAGAGACTTCCCAATGGAAATTACACCAGAATTAATTTCCCAATCTCAAATTTTAGGGGGCAGGGTAAATTCGGATTGAGTGAACCCCATTTCCACCACGTTGTCTAACGACTTTCCAACCAGCAGTGATTGGCTGTGTCACTGAGCAGTGAAGTAACAGTCTGTAGCTCTCCCACCGGCATCACCAATCAGCCTTGGAACATACACTCTTAAAGTGCATGTGTTGAGAACAACACAACTTGCTTTGGAAGCAACACAACTTGTGTTATTTTGAACACATCTTTGTGTCCAGATAGGAACAACACAGTTTGTGTTGCTTCCAACACATTTGTTTGAAGAGTGTAGCAAAGGTGCTGCTGAAGTGGTGTGTATGTGTGTGTGTGTGTGTGTGTGTGTGTGTGTGTGTGTGTGTGTGTGTGTACAGTGTGTAATGTATGTGTGTTGGTGGGGATGGTGTTTCTGGTTGAACACTAAAAGGGCAGCTGGAGGGAAAGAGGCAGGGGTTGGGCAGCAGAGCATATTGACTTGGGGAATGCACTAGAGTGAATCTGAAAGTTTCAGGCTAATTGTCTGCATTTAGACAGAAAAACCTTACTGAGATATTCTGATTTCTTTTGTAAAGGCTGTACTGCTGTAATGGTGTTGATGGCTGAAAAAATACAGACTTTAAGGATTACTGAATAGATTCAGGATGGACAGCGCTGAAAAACTGACATTGCTTCGATATTGTAAAAAGATGTTTTTCAAGATTATGTTTAGATTAGGTGATGTCTAGTCTCCTAAAGCCTCAAGCAAGACACTCACGACCTGTTGTTTGTCTACTTATTTTGCACCACCAACTCAAGGCTTGTTTGTATGACAACGTGTGTGTGTGTGTGTGCGTGCGTGCGTGCGTGCGTGTTTGTGTCTGTCTGTGTCTGTGTGAGGGGTGGCTGGGTGGAGAGTTGGGGCCTGGCACCATCACCTCCAGGCTCCTCCCTGGCTGACCTCACCCACCCAAACTGCCCCGACGCGGCGAGAGTTGGGGCGAGAGTTGGGGGGAGTCTGGGGCAGGTCAGACAGGGCCGAGAGAGAGGGGGGGGGGTAGATGCCGATGATGAAGTGGAGTGCAGTGGCAGCTGCTCTTTTATGCAGGGGAATCCACACAGGCAGAGCCCAGCAGGGGGAGGCCAGGGGTGAGCACAAACACCTGCTACTGCTCCCTTTCGCCACTCCCTTTCTCTCTTTCTCTCCCTTTCACCACTCCCTTTCTCTCCCTTTCTCTCTCTTTCTCTCCCTTTCTCTCTCTTTCCTCAATGCCATTCCGTCTCTCACTCACACTTCAGTCAGGTTCAGACAGACGGAGAGGGCTCTGAGGATTTGTGTGTGTGTGTGTGTGTGTGTGTGTGTGTCTCACTCTCATTCATTCAGGTTCAGACAGACAGAGAGGGCTCTGAGGATGTGTGTGTGTGTGTGTGTGTGTGTGTGTCTCTCACTCTCATTCATTCAGGTTCAGACAGACAGAGAGGGCTCTGAGGATGTGTGTGTGTGTGTGTGTGTGTGTGTGTGTGTGTGTGTGTGTCTCTCACTCTCATTCATTCAGGTTCAGACAGACAGAGAGGGCTCTGAGGATTTGTGTGTGTGTGTGTGTGTGTGTGTGTGTGTGTGTGCCTCACTCTCATTCATTCAGGTTCAGACAGACAGAGAGGGCTCTGAGGATTTGTGTGTGTGTGTTTGTGTGTATGAAATGGCAATGATTAAACACTTTTTTCTGGCCTACTGGTCTTTGAAAGGAAATTATATGGATCAATATCAATACACCAAAAGAATGAATACTGGTGTATTTCTTAAATATTTACTACACTATGCTGTAAAAAAAGCTTTGCTATGTATTGTTGCTATACTACAGTACATGATAATACTATACTTTGCCCCATAGTATATCATAAAATACTGTATCTAATCGTGAGTATGAAAAAGGCAGGCTAGTTTCAAAGTCACTTTGATGGTAAATTGACTTTGGTAAATTTCCATCCCTTGTTCATAAGCATGATTATTGTTTGCTACACTTAAGATACATTTTCTATTTTTGTGCAGTTTTCCAACTGGATTACATATGATCACAGTAATCCAGTGTGAAGAATGAGTATAATCGATTTCACTTCTAATGAAAAGTATCATATCAAGAATACTTTTTGGTGGTGCAAAGCAACAAAGTGCATTCATAGCAAGCAAAATATATACAATATGTTTGCCAGTAAAAATGCAGCATACAGATTGGTCAGAATACTGTATATGTTTGACAATATAAATCAAGCAAATCAGGTTACATGTCAGATTTCATTTGTCAACCTCCTTTGTCATCTTTTTAAAATTCAAAACCTTTACAGTACATTACATTACATTACATTTGGCTGACGCTTTTTAACCAAAGAGACTTACAACATACAGTAGGAACATTGGTTACAGAGAATTGCCAGGAAAATACTGGTTTGACTTGCACCATCACACTCTTGAGCCATTGTTTATCGAATGTGAAAGTTGTAGAAGACCAGAGTTGCAAAATACCAATTGCAGAAAGCAGATGCAGAGATTGGTCATTATTTCTGAGAAATTACACACTTTTCTTTCACCTCTCTCTTCTTGCCCCTCTGCTCCTATAGCATTTGATCAGCGCTGTTTTATATTTTTTATATTGCCAGAATGTTAACACCATAACATAACATTTTTTCATCAAAATTGAGGATGCATGGGCAGAATGCCAGATCTGCCCTCAGACCAGCTTCTTGCTATATGGGAGCCTACACTGGGAGGTCTCAGCTTCTACACTATGGGCCAGTGGTTGAATATCTAAAAGCTGCCTTGGATAGTTGGATGTTGATATTTTAATGAAGCCATGAGGCCTTGTGTAGGACCGGCATTAGATAGGATACGCTGTATCCGATTCAGGGATAACTTCACTATGGATTTATGGATGTACCTTTTTGTTTAATTTGTTTGCTTGTTTTTGTTGTTGTTTGTGCTACACGAAATTTGTCCCTGAGCTCACACACAATGTGTAATTTTGACACATCTCTTCTTAGAGGTATATATGGTCATCAAGATATGGAACGTTTGAATGGCTGAGCTACATGTAGACTTACAGTATATAGGCATTAATTAGGGCCTAAAGTTAAGCCTAAACACGGTTACTGATTTCAGTCCGTTGCTCAATGTCATTATGCACATCTTGGAGCTGGGTTTGAAGCTGTGCACTGCACAGATTGTACATCGCTTTTCTCCAGTATAAGCTCTGTCCATTAAATCTTGTCTTCGTTTGGGTGAGAAAGACAATACTTGGGTGGGCTCAACCCTCCCAAGAGCCAGCCCCTGTTGCCATTAAAACATTGAAACACTGCATGTTCTCATGAGTGAACATTGTTTACCATTATATGTATTCTTTAATGGTCTTCTTGTTCTCAGTCTAACATCTTGAAGAGTGTTTAATTTATCTACAAAATGCTATAAGAAGAGACAAGGAATGAGGAGTGAGAACCAAGCCAAACAACATATTTCTTTATGTTCTGTTGTCATTATGTTTTATTTAAACAAAAAAGTGCACATAGTAAACACTAAAGTAACAAGTGATAAAAAAAACCACAAACAAGAGTGTTGTAAATAAAGACAGAAACAAACGTTAGCCATACATCTGAAAAGTTTATTGCAGAATTAAAGGCAGAGACAGCAACAGATCATAGTGATTGATACAAAGGTATAGATCGACTTCTTTGATCTACTGTATCCCTGGCATGTTAGAGAATGGCCTCTCACCAATATTTTGGGGCTCGTTTGAAGATATTTACCCCAACCCTGCAAAATACAAAACATAACAAGAAAATAAATACCATACATCAAGGCAGAGTACTTGTTTTACTGACCACATAGTAATAATTAACAATGAAACAAGTCTTACAGAGTGGCTTGCCAGTCGCTCTGTCTGTCACTTTCACGACGTAACAGCCAGTTGGTCCTGAGTTCCTCCTCTCCACGAGTATTAAAATACTGACCAACAAACCCTGTGCATGAACCTGAGAGAGGTAAGTAGACAGATGGATGGCCAGATTGAGTTGCAGATAGATTTACAGATATTCTGTCTATTTCACAAAACAGTGTGAAAACCAGATCATGGACAAATTACATACTTTTCTGTATGTCTTTCCATTGGATGCCAAACACGAAAGTGGGACTGTTATCGTTTGTGGGGTTTACAAACCCAATCAAAGGAACATACTTTATCTCCCCTGTTCCGACAATAGTTTTATATCGACCTTTGATTGTAGCACCTTCTATGGAGTCTATGGTCATTTCAGAACCAAGGTCGTTCACCCATTTTCCTTGGAGCTAGTCAAAAATAGAAAAGAAACGAAGAAACAGTGAGACAATAAATAAAATGTACATATCTGTGGAGTCAAATAATATTCAAGAATTTAAGAATTGCTTAATATTATGGTTGCACTGCACTAAGGCTCAGGGAAGAATATGTTTTAACACATTAATAAAGTAAAGTATAAATAAATAGCATACATTATAAATAAAAAGAGTAAAGTAAAGATAAATGTTGATACAGGTGTCATTTATCATAGGGGTATACACACAATGACTATATCAATAATAAGCAATCATCAGGGTGCAAGCAAAATAAACAAAGCTGTGGGGAGAATACGAATACTGTACATGTAAGCTAAGTTCCCCAAAATCCTGCCATGTTCCTTTAAGGTAAACTTACAATTCACATTTACTTTTTTTTTTCTTTCTACTTAGCTGACGCTTTTATCCAAAACGATTTACAGTGAGGGCTAATATTGCAAAGGTGATATTACGGTTACCCAAAATATTAATTTTACAAACTAGATGAGAGTAATTAAATGAAATAGTAGTAGGAGAAGGAAGTAGAAGAAACTAAATGCATGGTAAAGGCATGTTAAGTGTGTTGGGTATGTTAGGAGAAGAGCTGGGTCTTCAAGGAACTTCTTGAAGTTAGAGAGGGACACCAGAGGTGGACATCCTGGGTTCAGAAAGTAGCCTAAATGTCCTGCCAAATATTTAATCCAACCATTTAGTAAAACAGCTCATCCTAACTAGCAGCCAGGTAGATGATACCACCGTTCAGTGTAGATGTAAAAGTAATATAATGCATGACTTTTACTTTCTCGACCTGGGATGTCCACTTCTGAGGGACATCCCGTCTCTTATAGCACTTGTTAGCTCGTTCCAACAATAGCTTACATGAGCAGGGCTTCCCCTCTCCACCGGCTCTGACATAACCCCGAACACCATTGCCAATATCACTGACACGACTCCCAAACTCCTCCATGACTGCCAATGGACCAAAAATGCCATTCTCATTTCCTTGTGACTCTGAAAGAGGAAAACATTGATTGTGCTGCTCCAATCTTTTTTATACCAAACATATGAATGTCGATAGGCCTGTGTATGTCTATCATACAATTGAGGAACCTAATGAAAATTATTGTTGACATCATTTCTTTAAGAAATAAATGACACGAGTCACACAACACAGAAAGCCATTGTTATCCATGTAGAAATGTTGTTAGACAAACAATGAATTTCAAAGAACATAAACATTTTCATAAGGGTATGGAGTACATTGTTTGTAAATGTTAACTAATGACCATGTGAGCAGGTAAATTGACCTGAAATTACGTTAAACATTTTCTGGGCAAATAGTTTCCTAGACCCTGTATACAGCTGTGCGTACATGAATATGAATACAACTAATATAGCTTTTGTTTACCTTCGAGTGTTGTCAAAGGCTTCCTCAAAGCAGAGTGAGGTTGATCTCACAGGTTTTCTCCTTTTAAAGCGTTGGGGACACCATGAAACCATGGTGACACTGTTATGGAAAATTTTGATTAGTTAATTCTGAGGAAGGATCGCAATAAAGTTTTGAAATCCCAGGCTGATGTAACACACACTGTGAATACTAGTTAGTTAATGAAGATTAACGCAACAATAGAACAAGAAAGAAGAAATGAGGAATGAAGTCATCAGCTCTGTGGAAGATTTATAATGAAATAGGCTTAGACAACACAGACAGGTGATTGAGAAAGAGAGAAGGCCAGCATCATCTCGCAATGGCCCTATACCGTTCCCATAGCAATGCCTTTATTACATTATTCATTGTAGTCAGATCAACTAGCTAGCTAGCTAGTCAGCCAGCAAAGACTAACAGCTAAGCTAGCTAGTCAACAGTCAGATGTTGTGCAGTTCTGTTGTTCTTTCTGTGCTTCTCTGAATAAAGCTCTTATCTGTTGAAACTTCTCTCTGCAATAGTTTTGTCTCGCCACATATCTTTTATGTGAATGGTCAAGAGTTAGGCAGATGATCAAGATTTTTCAAGAGGCGTCAAGACTTTTAATTAAACATCAGTCAACACATCAGTCCAGACATGATGGTGATGAGTCCTCTCATCCCTGTGTCCTGCCTATCCCCAAGTCATCACACATCAATGCTGCATACATTGGACCAAGCACTTGGAGAGGACAGTGGTGGACAAGCCTGTCTTAAAGAGACCCTATGCAACTTTTTCATAGTCATAAAATCGCTCAGAAATCGTTGTTTTGCTTGACTGACCAGTTTCATCGAAAACAGTAATATTTCCTCCCGCCCCCAGTGTCCCTATCCACTATTGCAACCTTGCAAGCAGTAGACGATCGCTCCTTGTTTACATCTGGAAGTCAGAGATGCGTTAGGAACAAGAAGAACCACGCTTGCAATTTATATATTTATATATAGCCTATACGTATATGTATAAATATACACGCTAAAGCTGTCGGGGAAGCTCTGCAGAGAAATATGCAAGCATAAAACGAGCGAAAACGAAAAACGAAACCGAAACCAGAGATGAAATCGCCAATCCTGCATAGTTCCTCTTTAATCAAGAAGGCCTAGGACATGGTGAAATAAGGGATAAGGTTGTGAAAGGGTCAAGATGGCATTGCAGTAGAAACATTTCATCATTTGCTTTAGTCATGACCACCAGCCTTTGATGATGCCAAACGTTGTCAACCAACTACCCTTGTGACCTTGTGATCGTTTGCTGTATAGTGCTAAAAAATGTCGGCCTATATGGCCGTCATAAGACTTTTCATTGCTGTATAGTGTTGTCAAGACCTCTCCTTTCCCCCTCTTCTCTCCTCTTCAGCCTCCACCTCTCCTCTCCTCTCCCCTTTTCCCTCCTTTCTTCTCAGTACTAGCCCCTCTACCACCATGTCTTATGTTACTGTGATACTGAACTATTTCAGTTGTTCACTTCCCCTGTCTATTCTCCATCTCTTCCTTCTTTGATATTCCCCTGGTGCCATCACAACATATGTGTAAATGCTCCGAATCCACTCCCCTCACCACAGCCACCCACCCCCTCCAAATCCCACTCCACCACCGCATCCCCCTCACCAGCGCCTGATTCTTCAAAGGAAGATGTCCCTCTCAACAGTGGAGCTGTGGATCTGCACGTACTCAAGCGTAGTTCTGAGAAAGAGCCACTGATGAGCTGCCTCTCTTTCTCTGTCTCTCTCTCTCTCTCTCTCTCTCTCCCTCCCTCCCTCTGTCTCTTTCCCTCCCTCCCTCTGTCTCTTTCTGTCTATAGTGGTCTCTTCATCATCCCCCTTCCTTTTTTGATTTTCCCCTACACACACACACACACACACACACACACACACACACACACACACACACACACACACACACACTCATACATCTCTCACACTGTGGTTGTACATGCATGTACACTCCCACACCAAATGTGAACAATTTCTCTTCTCCCACACACACACACACACACACACACACACACACAGTGCTGTATGCCTACCTATATGCACAAGCGAGGCCCACGCATAAACCAAATCCCAAGACAAAAGCCTACTACACATACATATATTCATGCACACATGCTCATGCATTCATAATCTTTAAATAGAAAATGAGTACATGTGCAAGGCTTTTAACAAAATAGACACGCTGACTGTTATGAATCCTACCCAAGGGTCAGTACTGTACATGATCTCCTCAGAAGCCCCAGGGGGCAATGTTTCAACGACAGTGTTTCACACATGTTTAAAACAGCATACAAATAAGAAAACAGCAGGGGTGCATTCCTAAGGACCCCAAGTGTCTCCTGGGTGGCCTCCTATTTAACCCAAAACCCTAATTAATTTTCAGGACAAAAACCTTGTTCCGCCATTTCAAGGTTCACTTGACTGGTGGTGTCCACACTGCTGCAACAAGACAGCACCACCCAAGAGCATCAACCAGTCAGCTGAGGTCGGTGTGCACGTGTGGGGCAAAATGGGTTTTGAGGGCCTGGTTTTCCAGGAACATACTGTAGAGTTAAGTCTGCAAAATTATTAACAAATTAGTATTCTTTATCATTATTATCATTATTAATTACATTGTCACCACGAGACGTTTGGTCCTTGTATAGACTCGCTGTACTGTAGACATGTTCAGGACGATAAAGAATAGCACCGTATAAAAGCAATACCGCACAGTAATTGCTGGAGATAACTTGATGGGATTAGGCTTTATGCGAACCAGGCATTATGATGCAAACCCACATATGTACTCATGCAGACAGACAGACAGACACACACACACACACACACACACACACACTCTGACAGAAAGACACACACACACACACATTCACTGGTTAAGTGGTTTGGTTGTGTTTAGTTTCAGTAAACATGTGTTCCTTCAATATCACATACACACACACACACTGTAGATTCACAACATACAGTACACACACACACACACACACACACACATATTCACAACAGATGTACACAAACACACACAAAGGCAGTGTGACTCACTTCTTCCCCTGTGACATCAGCGAGCCAAGCACCAGGGATGCTGGGAACACAATGATAAGCACTGGGACTGGTGGGGATGGGAGGGGGCGGGTGCCCATCAACAACACAGCCACGGTCTCCCACGGTAACCAAACAGGAAGTTGGAAGGAGTGAGCTACACCCCACCAATTCCACCCCCTCTAATTTAGAAACAGGTGTGCTCTGCAGAGATCCCTTCCATGAGAAGACTCCACACCCCAACACACACACACACACACACACACACACACACACACACACACACACACACACACACACACACACACACACACACACACACACACACACACACACACACACACACACACACACACACACACACACACACACACACACACACACACACACACACACACACACACACACACAGAACAACCCCACCACTAGGGACTATACCGCTGAGGGCACACAGCTGGGAATAACTTCCATGAGTGACATCACCCCTCTCTTTCTCTCACCACATAAAAGCTCTGTGTCCTGACACAGATTCCATTGTGCCGGCTCCCACGGTGATGTCGTCGCCATGGCACTGGTGTGCGCGTACGTTACGGTACTACAGGCTTTCACCACCCAGGTGCCCACAATGTATCTCATATGACACAGAAATAACACACACACACACACACACACACACTCACACACACACACACACACACACACACACACACACACACACACACACACACACACACACACACACATACATACTGTAATGTAGACACCAAGGTATGTTTTTGTTTGAAGGCATTGTGTGTGATTTGCCCAAATTTTACCCTATTGCATGATGCCAGAAATGTACTGCCATGGTGGGGCTTCCGGTGGGTTAGCAAAAGGTCTTGGATGAGGCTGTCATAATAGCAGGCAAAAGGCGTCCAACTAAATGTCATGTTTTACAGCTGATGACGTTTGTCTTTCTCACATATTCCTGAAATTCCATGAAATTCTATGTTCTGCTATTAATGTACAAACAGACAAACTGTTATTGTTATTCATCAAGACTGTGTTTGTATGTGTATAGTAGAAAATAATCAATTTCAGGTTGGTTGCAGCCTCTGTCCCTAAAGTAGTGTGTGTGTGTGTGTATGTGTGTGTGTGTGTGTGTGTGTGTGTGTGTGTGTGTGTGTGTGTGTGTGTGTGTGTGTGTGTGTGTGTGTGTGTGTGTGTGTGTGTGTGTGTGTGTGTGCGTGCGTGTGTGTGTGTGTGTGTGTGTGCGCGCGTGCGTGCGTGTGTGGTTTTGAACATTTTAAATGGGCTCTTGTGGAGATGGTGTGTGTTCTCCAGGCTTGTGCAAAATTCAGAATTGAATTGAGAATGACTCCTAAATTCCAATTCAATTCTTGAGTTTGAATTGAATTTGAATTGAGGTCAAAAACAGGATGCAGAATTACAATTCGAATTTGAATTAAGGGAAGTAGAATTGAAATTCAATGAAATTCAAATCAATTCATATATATAATATAAGGGTACGCTGCAAATTATTTGATTCTTATCAAGATAAAAAAAGTACATTAGAAGTGTTAGATCATTTATATAGTTTGGAGCGTGAATTTCTTACTTTACGTAAGTGATCAACATTACACTATCTTAAATCAAGCACATCTTTTTTTTTGTCTCAAATAGGCATGAAATCTTAAAATGACGTAAATACTGTTAAAATGAGATCTTTTACATCTCTCCCTCAAATTCTCATCAAAATAAAGCTTGTTTTAAGATTAAGTGACAAGAAAATTTGACTTAATTTAAGATGACATTTAAGATTTAAGATATCATCTTAAAACAGCAGTTTATGCTTATAACAACTTATGAAACAACTTTAAATATACGTCATCTAGACTTGTCACAAGCTGTGGTACTGTGGCGCAACAGGTTACAGCATTAGTACCTTGTATTCGTCCAACTACCCACGGGGACCCGGTTCGAATCTCACCTGCGGTCATATCCGAATCTCTCCCCAACTCTTTCACTCACCTACCCACTTCCTGTCTATCACCATTGTCCTATCTGAATAAAGGCAAAAAGTCCAGAAAATATTCTTCCAAAAAAAAGGAATATAATCTGAGGGTGTTTAAATTTAAGTAACCTCATTTTACAACCAGCATTTTATGCTTATATTAAGTATATTTTACTTATTTTGGGGATGTAAAAAATATATTTAAGTCATCTTAAAAACAGCAATTTCAGCTTATGTTAAGTTTCCAAATACCTCTGTAGACATGCTTACTGCTAGATTTTTTTTTATTTATCTTAATTCACAAAATCTTGTCAAGTGAAATTATCTTGCTGCATGGACAAAAAAATTCACTTGTTTTGAGTAGCTTTTACCTCAGATTTAGTGTTTTTATCTTGTTTTTAGACACCCTTTTTTGCAGTGTTTAACAATTAAGTTTCACAAAATGTCAGATATGATCTCAACAAACACACAATTTATAATTGAAAACAGTAATCAATTACATTTCCAAAGTAATTTTCCCTGAACTGAATGTATGTGAGATTCAACACATTCTTCCTGTTATGTGACATGTCAATTTGTTTTGAATTGCCATGAATTGAATTCCACTTCCTGTCATTCCAATTCCAATTCAAATTCAACTTCCTGTGGGGTGGGGCCAATTCAATTCAAATTCCAACTCATGAATTGAATGGAGGCAAATTCAAAAATTCGGAATTGTGCACAAGCCTGGTGTTCTCAAATGCAGACTTAGGGGATGCTGGGATTTGTGTGTGAGTGTGATGGTGGGGTAATTGGAGTTGATAGAGGACACATGAGATCAACTGATATCAACACACACACACACACACACACATTCACAGACTGTCTCTTGCTCTCTTTGTCTCTTATGTGTTCTCAGAAACTCACACACCCTCATTTGCGTTCTTTTTGACAGACACATGCACACACACACACACACACACACACAGCATCAGCACTTGACAATGCTTCATGACAGATGTGCTATGCAACACACGGAAGCCTTCTGCCATGGGGACAGAGGAAACAGCCTTGTGTGTGTGTGCGTGTGTGTGTGTGTGACAGACAGAGAGAGAGAGAGATGGCAAGAGGGAGGGTGTTGCAAAAGAACTGAGAGACCAAAGAGGAAATGTCAAATTTCAGCAGAATGATGACTGGAAGAGCAGCAATAGATTACAGTACATTTAGCTGTTTTTAGACTTCCACGCTATATGCGGATCTTTGTCAAACGGATGTCCGACCCTTCAGGTGATTCAGATGTGATGCTTACATGCGGACATTATGCGCCCATTATGTGTGACGACACAGACGCACATGAACAGAATCACTGTGTGGTTGAACACGCATGTGAACAGAATCTCCACATGTTCTTTGCTTTGTTCAGACACAAGCTCATTTACATAATGTCCGTCCAACATACTAGGAGGGGAGTAGTGTAAGAGCCACCTAAGTTTGGAGCTCTAATTGTCCAGTTATGTTGCTCACATACGGATACGGCCCAACCGCTTCATATCCGCAGAACATGCAGACTTACTCCTGAAAGCAGCTAAGAAAAGATATACAGGCACATGCACACATACACACACACACACACACACACACACACACACACACACACACACACACACATTGAAATTTCATATGGTGTTCATCCCATTCTTGTTTACGGCCCACATGAGCCTGGATTGTAACAACACACACACACTCACACACACATACTGTACACACACGTGTAAAACACCTGTGATGTATACAACTTTACAGGTACGCACAATATGCACAGATATTTCATAGGCACACAACATACACGAGACATATGCCATTATCATACAAGGCCATAATAAAGTAATCCGCAAAGTCTAAGTCTAATATTCACATATTCAGTATGCATGCCCAGTAATGAGAAGAATGCTCGCTCCATGCGTGTGACACGTTTGACTTTACACTTTGCCTGTCAATTAAATTAGGACCCACAGACTGTCAAGGTTAATCACAAGTCATTCGGCTATTTTTTGCCCTAGACATTAATGACGCAGTTACCCCCCATGGGAGCGACAGAGGAATATAAGCTCTTTCTATTCAGAAGCCACACATCCTGTCATCTCCCTGCACAGAGGTGTGAAGTTGAGGGCGAGGAGCGAACAGCACGATATACCGCAGGTGAGAGACGGAGGAGAGGAGATGAGAAGAGAAGAGAGGAGATGAGAGAAGAGGGGAGGAAGTCTAGCCCGGTATAGCAGGTAGGATTGGCGCCATGAAGCAAGTGAGAGACAGAGAAGAGGAGGAGAGGAGAGGAAGTGGCAGGAGAGGAGAGGAAGTCGAGCGGAGGGAGAGCAGGGAGGAGTGACGCGAGCATGGCCGCTGCTGACTTTGGTGAGAGAGAGAGAACAGGGACAGGAGAATGTCACCGCTGTTAGGTGTGTGTGTGTGTGTCTGTGTGTGTGTGCATGGTCTAGGTCTGCTTCTGATATCTGTGTCTCTGTGGGTTGTCGGGTGTGTGTGTGTGTGTGTGTTGGGGGGAGAGCTGCTGATGCTTTGGGGTGACAGATGAATGGTAAAGAGACTGGGAATGGTGTGTGTGTGTGTGTGTGTGTGTTGGGGGGAGAGCTGCTGATGCGTTGGGGTGACAGATGAATGGGAAAGAGACTGAGAATGGTGAGATGTTTTGAAGAAATCCAAGGCACTCTTCATCTTCATTAAAAAGCTTTTCATTTAATCTGAGCTAGTTCATAGTAGAACAAATTGCCAACATGTTTCGGCCTGCAGTGGCCTTCATCAGGGCTTTAAAAGAATTCAACTGGGACTGGGAATGGTGTGTGTGTGTGTGTGTATGTGTGTGTGTGTGTGTGTGTGTGTGTGTGTGTGTGTGTGGGCGTGTGCATGTGTGTGTGTGTGTGGGCGTGTGCGTGTGCGTGTGGGCGTGTGTGTGTGCGTGCGCGTGCGTGTGTGTGTGTGTGAGTGTGTTTGTACATGTGTACAGCAGGGGGAATATGTATTGAAAACAGATAAGTAAGTATACTTCTGAAGAGTCTATTCTTATGAATTTTCACCGTACATTAGTATTAGCTCAGTTAATATATCAACAAATAAATAAGATAATCTTGGAGATTCCAGGGGCCCCTCTTGTGGATCTCTTCTTCCTCCTCCTCCTCTTCTTCTTCTTCTTCTTCTTCTCCTTCTCATTCTTCTTCCTTCTCCATGTTCTCTCTCCTTCTTTGTCTGTCTCTTTCTTCTTCATGTATGTTACCAGAGAAGAAACGCTTTACTCCCCCCATACTTTTTACCTCTCTCTCTCTCTCTCTCTCTCTCTCTCTCTCTCTCTCTCTCTCTCTCTCAGTGTCGTGACTGCAGTGGTGCCTGTAGGCTGTAGGGGAGGCAGCTCTGTGGGATGACTGATCATATAGGCACAGGGCCAGAGCAGGAGCTGTGACTCACCTGCCATGGAGCCCCTCGCTGTGCAGGGATGGGGAGAGAGGCTCGCACACACACACACACACACACACACACACACACACACACACACACACACACACACACACACACACACACACACCAAACACACAATCACACACATTCACATACACACACACACCCACCAAACACACAATCACACACATTCACATACACACACACACACACACACACACACACACACACACACACAATTCCATGTATTTTATTTATACAGTACCGTAACATAAGAATACATGTCAATGTACACAGCCAAGCTTTAGCATACTGTACCATGTGTACACACACAAAATTCTACCAACAAACACACGCAATAAATAAAGACACATCTTCATACAAACAAACACACTCTAATACATATCACACATACAACAGCAGCCCAGAGATCAAACGGAAAAAGGTACCAACATCTGAACACACGCACGTTCAGGGGTTGACCCAGCGTATCCAGATATGGAAGTGTGCCAGGGAGCTCCTGTGGGGCACCCCAGGTGACTTCAATGAGGTGTGCATGACACTTCACACAGATCTCGTTCCCTCAGCACCCAGCTGGTGAGTTACATGTGAGGTGTTGTGCCCACATTCTTAGCTGAGGAACATGAAGTGATGTGTGGATATCTATCTAACTAACTGTGTGTGTGTGTGTGTGTGTGTGTGTGTGTGTGTGTGTGTGTACAGTAGGAAGAAGAGAGAGAGAGAGTAAGCAGTTTCTATATCTATTTCCTTGGGGATCAATGAAGTATCTATCTATCTTTTGAAAAAAAGATACAAAGGTACACATACACCTACACGTGTAACGTAGACTTTGTTTTGTATGTGCATAGTAGAAAAGAAGATACATTTCAGGTTGGTTGGTACATTTCATAGTAGTAGTAGTGTGTGTGTGTGTGTCTGTGTGTGTGTGTGTGCACGTGTGTGTGTTTACGTGTGTGTGTGTTTGTGCGTGTGTTTGTGTCTCTGCGTGTGTGTGTGTGTGTGTTTATGTATGTGTGTGTGTGTGTGTTTGTACGTGCGTGCGTGCGTGCGTGCTTGCGTGCGTGTGTTTGTGTCTGTGCGTGTGTGTGGGTGCGTGCGTGCGTGCGTGCGTGCGTGTGTGGTGCAGCTCTCTCTCTCTAGCTCTAACACTAGGTGGCACACTCTGGGTACACAGCACAAGAGGTTCTGATGTTCTGTCAGCACTTTTTCTGTCTACTGAGTCATACAGTCAAAACTCTAACACACACACACACACACACACACACATGCTCTCTCTTTCTCTCTCTCTTTCTTTCTCACACACACTCACATACACACACACACACACACACACACACTCTCTCTCTCTCTCTCTCTCTCTATCTCTCTCTCTCTCACACACACACACACACACAAACACACACACACACTGTGGGGTGTAGCAGCGATCTTGTCATACTCCTCCAGCCTGTTAGGCTGTGGTTGCAGAGACGCCACCGTGGGTGAAGCTGCCGTGTCATATCCCTCATGACACTATGGGAGGAAGACAGGAGGAGCGAGAGGGAGCGAGCAAGATAGAGAGAATCCAGGAGAGAAAGAGGGAGA